>NC_061841.1:21698116-21710616 GCF_019202785.1 Penaeus chinensis
CCTCAGAAGAGAGACGGGGACGCGAGCTTCTATAATTGATCCGAGCGCGACAACTCAAATTCCTTGGACATTCAATCAACAAAGACACATTAGAAAACCATAGCTTACGTGGTAGAATAGAAGGCAAGCAAGCTCGAGGTAGACCGAAAAGAACATTCCTTAACAATTTTGAACAAACACTTCGATGCCGCTGGACAGAGCCCGTGAACATGGAACATGGCGCCAAATAGTTCGTCAAACATCGCATCGGTGATGGCATAGAAAGATTATATGTGTGTGTGTGTGTGAGTGTGTGTGTGTGTGTGTGTGTGTGTACACATTCCGTTCATAGAACGGAATGATCATTGGGCAGATCAGCCGGGGCATCAATTGTAGTTTCACATTTGGGAAGTGGTCAGATACACACACAAAAAAAAAAAGCAAAGTAAAGACCACTTTTTTTTTTTTGCTTGCAGTTCCATCTAACTTGGATGTTATATGTTACATATGTTATCTATCTATCTGCTTTCTTTCTATCTATCTATCTATATATATATATATACAGAGAGAGAGAGAGAGAGAGAGAGAGAGAAAGAGAGAGAGAGAAAGAGAGAGAGAGAGAGAGAGAGAGAGAGAGAGAGAGAGAGAGGCAGAGGGAGAGAGAGAGAGAGAGAGAGAGAGAGAGAGAGAGAGAGAGAGAGAGAGAGAGGGGGAGAGGGAGAGGAGAGGGAGAGGGAGAGGGAGAGAAGAGGGAGAGAGAGAGAGAGAGAGAGAGAGAGAGAGAGAGAGAGAGAGAGAGAGAGAGAGAAAGAGAGAGAGAGAGAGAGAGAGAGAGAGAGAGAGAGAAAGAGAGAGAGATGTATATACAGTTTGCACCAAAATATACCTCTCATATGCTAACAACCTCCATGTCTCTAAGTCTGTCTTGACAGAATTAAAACACTTCAAAGAATAGACACCATGATTGTACTGCCCTACACTGAGTTGTCTCAGTTCTTATATATCACTCCTGTATTGATGAAACTACTGATCTACAATCTTGAAGCAAAAAAGATTGATTCCTCTGACTGTGAAGCAGTGGAAGGCCAATTAGGAAGATTTCTGGTCCATCCATCTTCTACCATGAATTTCAGTTCTGTGAGATTTGCAAAGCTATGCATTGTATTGGCTTTATATATATGTTTTTTTTTAAAGATATTTGTTGAGCAGACCAGGCACATCTGTTCAACCTTTGAAACTCAAGTCTCTAACATGCCTGAGAGAGAAATACACTCGTGTCAGTTCCAAATGGAAGATCCTGAGATCCTGGTCAGGCAGGATCAGCATTCTCTACACACAATTCTCCTGTAATACTCTGTTGCAATGTGTTGCCTGTTTCAATGCATTCATTGGTGTTTATTAAAAAAAATATATATATGCATAATGTAAGGAGATTAAGTAAGTTATTGTAGGTGAGAGACTTTAACTCACAGAAAGAGGAACATAAAGGTGTTAAATAATTACAAGCAGTTTCATCTATAACAAAAATGTTAAAAAGACTAAGAAAGAAAAACTATGGAGAGGAAAAGAGAGAATACTATAGACTAGACTTTGAAGTTTTAATGAAATGATAAATAAATGGTTGCAGTAGCAATATCACAATATCAGTCTTGATTGCTATGAATATTAAAATCTTGCCAAACTTTCATACCATGCTGAGTATTTTCTTCTAAATTACAACTTGAATATAACTGCACAGGTAAAAGAAGTCAACAGTGGGACTTATTCTTTTTATTGTTTATAGAGCCCCATATAAAAGACAGCAGCCATCCCAATCCCACAGGTGGAACCTCCTAAGCCAGGTGCATAATCCCCTTCCGTCTAGTGAAAGACGGACAACAGGTAAAGGACCTTTTCACCCATTAGGACTACCTTGATGTCAGACTTGTGGTGAAAGCAAAGCTGGATGTGCAATCTCCTCAGAGCCCGAAGTAAAACCTCCTTTCCTCTCACTTCTGGATGACAACACAGCTTCTTTGGTTATACAGATAATGCTGGGGAGAAGCAAGTTTACTTTAGAGTTAACAGACCTGCAGGCTAAAATAAGTGTAAAGTCATCAGATACTGCCAGCCTGAAACAGACAAGTTTTTTTTCCCAGTCGAATGTTCTGCACTTGGCTGGAAGAATCTAATGTCATCACATCTGTCTTTGTGATCTTGCACACTTCATCCAATGTCTGTGCTGCACTGACATTCTCCCTTCAGAAGACTGAATTTCATTAAATAACTCAGAATAGAATTCAGAGAACTAACTCTCTAGTCACAATCAACAGCATTCAGTAAAAACTTGACTTAAATCACCATTAATATATTTTACACCCTACAACAGCAAGGAGGAAAAGCAAAGGAAAGAGACACAAAGGAGGCACTATTTCCACTACCTTGAAATTACATTCGTTTGCACAGGTCTTGGGCAGAAAACGTAAGCATTTCATTGTGACTAGAAAATCAGTCAAATAACATTGGTATTTAGGTATATCTCTTAAATTATAACACAGCTCAAACAAGACACAGTTGGGAGGTTTGTTTGAATTATCATAATCGAAAACTGGAGCATTAAGAGAACACAAATAATTTACAGTTCCTTTTACATAAACTATATATTTATTGATGTGTACGGTACATGCCATGTGTATAAGTGTATGTTTGTGTGTGTGTGTGTGTGTGTGTGTGTGTGTGTGTGTGTGTGTGTGTGTGTGTGTGTGTGTGTGTGTGTGTGTTTGTGTTTGTGTTTGTGTTTGTGTTTGTGTTTGTGTTTGTGTTTGTGTTTGTGTTTGTGTTTGCGTTTGCGTTTGCGTATGCTTGTGCATGTGGTTGTGGTTGTGGTTGTGTTTGTGGGTGTGGGTGTGGGTGTGAAAGTGGGAGTGGGAGTGGGTGTGGGTGTGGATGTGGGTGTGGGTGTGGGTGTGGGTGTGGGTGTGGGTGTGGATGTGGATGTGGATGTGGATGTGGATGTGGATGTGGATGTGGATGTGGGTGTGGGTGTGGGTGTGGGTGTGGGTGTGGATGTGGATGTGGATGTGGATGTGGATGCGCATGCATATGCATACGCATATGTGTGAGTGTGAGTCAGAGTGAAAGTAAAGTGTTTGTGCATGTAAAAGAGGGCAAGGGAAGAGCACATAACTACTTACAATATCAATATTTTTACATCAACAAGCACTAATAAAAAAAATGAACAAAAGAAATCATAAAAAATAAATAATCCAATCACTCAAACTTTTGAATCTATATATCCTCTTATAATATCTATAACCATTCATATTATGAGCAGATAAATATTTATAACACTTTTCTCTAAGGCTGATATGTAAAATACAAGTAGGTAAAAAGCCAAAAACACCTTATTTGTGTCATTAAGGGAAGACTGATAAGGGAAACATTGAATTACAATAACAAAATAACTTCCTATGCCTTTGCAAGATCACAATGATAACTTTTATTTTGCCTGTAAAGACTGCCATCACCTTTTTTGTGTATTTACAAGGATTTACAAATTTACAGCACATCAATGTCTACTAAATCAGTTTGTAAAAGTAATGAAATATAATCTTTCTTGATTTTTTCCCACTGTATTTGAAAACAGAACTGTAATATACATTATAGGTATATACTAGTTGTACAAGTAACTGTTACTATTAAAAATAAAATTGTTTTTTTTTACAAAGAAAGATCATCATATGACTACTAAATATTTTCACCTTGTGAATATGTGTGTGATTTACATGAATTTGAGTGTGTATTTTATGTCAAGTTGTGTGTGTGTGTGTGTGTGTGTGTGTGTGTGTGTGTGTGTGTGTGTGTGTGTGTGTGTGTGTGTGTGTGTGTGTGTGTGTGTGTGTGTATGTGTGTGTGTGTGTGTGTGTGTGTGTGTGTGTGTGTGTGTGTGTGTGTGTGTGTGTGTGTGTGTGTGTGTGTGTGTGTGTGTGTGTGTGTGTGTGTGTGTGTGTGTGTGTGTGTGTGTGTGTGTGTGTGTGTGTGTGTGTGTGTGTGTGTGTGTGTGTGTTACAGCTTCTCAAACATACAATCCACAAGGCCTCTCATTTTTTTTTACAAAGAAAGATCATCATATGACTACTAAATACTTTCACCTTGTGAATATGTGTGTGATTTACATGAATTTGAGTGTGTATTTTATGTCAAGTTGTGTGTGTGTGTGTGTGTGTGTGTGTGTGTGTGTGTGTGTGTGTGTGTGTGTGTGTGTGTGTGTGTGTGTGTGTGTGTGTGTGTGTGTGTGTGTGTGTGTGTGTGTGTGTTACAGCTTCTCAAACATACAATCCACAAGGCCTCTCATTATAAACAGAAAATAATCCCAGAAATCAAAGTCCAAGGCAAATTACAAGTTCTGTCTAATAAACATATATTTTACATCTTATTTCATAATCATATCAAGTACAAAAATTCTGGAGGACAAAATGCTGTGCAAGAAAATAACTCGGTGAGATTCGTCACTTCTGTCTGTCAACTGTAAACCAATAAAGAAAACCATTGGCTATTTTACACAACATATCTCCTCCAAGTTAACTTTCTATAAAGGATGCACTTGAAATTAATGGCAGCACAAAAACCTGACTGCATTACCTGTAGTTGCAAATATGGCTAGCAATTACATTATATTATACAAATTATATCATTCTACAAAGGCTCCATACAGAATAACAAGTTGCCTAAGACACATGCTCCTATAATGCGTATTTTCAGATTATTCACAAAGCATGCATACATTTCCATACTTACAGATACAGACATTTACAGTATATGCAATATTGTATATATGTGGATATTAATGTAACATGTTTATGAGTATTCTTGTCATACTATGATTACTGTTAAAAAATTTTGCCCTGCTCCATCAAATATATAATGATTTTAATTACATGGGTTATCTACAATATATTTTAAACCCAAAGTCTGCCTGCCTGTGAGAGCGAGAGATAGAAAAAGACAAAATGCAGAGAGAAATAGAGAAAGCAAAATTTGTACAAGAGTGTGTGTGTGTGTGTGTGTGTGTGTGTGTGTGTGTGTGTGTGTGTGTGTGTGTGTGTGTGTGTGTGTGTGTGTGTGTGTGTGTGTGTGTGTGTGTGTGTGTGTGTACATGTGTGTGTGTAGTATGTGCTTGGGTGCAATATATAATTTTACTATGTGTAGAAGAGTAATACCGTAGAAGTGAGTATATATGCAATTATCATTACAACAGAGGTTTGGGCAAAATATTGATTTGCAAGACTGTTTTTATCATGATGGCACACAGTTCTCATA
The DNA here is from genome assembly GCF_019202785.1 of Penaeus chinensis. Taxonomy (NCBI): domain Eukaryota; kingdom Metazoa; phylum Arthropoda; class Malacostraca; order Decapoda; family Penaeidae; genus Penaeus; species Penaeus chinensis. Next base: position 21,703,394 of record NC_061841.1, read on the forward strand.
ACAGGTCAGGCTCCCCTGTTTGTGGAACTTATTCTTTTTTATCATGAAGCCATAACTAAATGTGCAGATGCCAGTACACTAGTGTATTGCACATTCAACATGTTAAATGTGACTCACAGTTACTATGCAGGAAATAATAACAGTATGTACCAGATGAGAGTTATCTCACACATCTCATCCTCACTGCATTTGAAATGGAAATAGTATTTTCGGCAAGAAGAAGAAGAAGAGGAAGAAGAAAACTTAATTCTTTTACATGAGCATACTTGAGAGCATTACTGCTGCAGATCTGAAAGGGTGACAATTTGTGCTCGAATGTTCAGAGATGATCCTCACCCACTTACAACTCATGGGTCTGCTGGGAATCACAACCAGTCTGTCCACATATTCTTTCTTTTTATGTTTGAGTATAGGAAACAAGTAATATACGGACGTGTAACATCGATGCAACAGTTGACTTTCAACACTTTGGGTCACTTGCTTTTTCAAATTTCACTGCTTAGTCAAATTATACATATACTGGGTTCTAAGCATACATATTACATGTCCTTTATTTTTCATCACAGAACTTCTGACCAACACTATTGTCAATCCACAACCAACAACAAAGAAATCTTTTTCAAAGAGGGAATTCTATTGTACTATACACTATGTCCATATATTCGCTTCTTCTAGGATGAAATCAATGCAGGTAAAAGCACTGGTTCCATCTTGACAGAGACTCAGTACATCTTCATTATGTCTAAGATTAAGGCCAAGTTCCTTCTCGACCTTCCAAGTTCCATGTTCTCCATCTGTATAGATAAGCAAATCAATTACTACTAATAAAGATTAAGATGTTTAAATTCTTGAATCTTAAGAAAAAAAAAACAGTATTTCCTTTTACTTACTGTATACCTGTTTTGTGTATTATCTCCAAAGTGTAAAGTTACAACTGTCACTACGTCATAAAAATTCTGAATATTAAAATAATAATCACAGTCAAATTCTTTTATACACATATAAAAGCTTTACTCACATCTTCATGCCTTCTCTAGCAAACTTTCACGTATTTCATCATATCTGCAAAGGTGAAACTGGTGTTAAAATGTGTTACTCATCTCAATACTCTGCAAAAATAAAAAATAAATTATCTGTTTTTCAATGATCAGCCAAGAAAGATGTTTTACATTTTGTAAGTATAGTATCTACTTTCTAAATATAATACAATTTTACATATTTTCTTTACACATTCAATTCTATGGGACCATATTTTGACTTTAAGTAAATGGTAACTGAGATTTAATTTCAAAGTCATTTCAGTTCATTTTATTATTAACATTTCAGTCATGGTGATGCCAAGAGCAAACTGTCTCTTTTTTAAAGAAAATAGCTCACTAAAATTCCATTTTTTTTTTTTTTAAATACTGACTAAACTCAAAAAGCATCAGCACTACTTCAACCACAGACTATATGCCTTTATAGGTGATTAAACATCACATATAAAAGACAATATGATTTTTTGGAAAGACATTTTTCATGAAGCAAGAATAAGAAATCCTCCAAAACATGAGAGGTAAAAAACTACTCTATTCTTCCTTCCACTAGTAGCCCTTTTTTCCAATATAAGGTGTTACTTGTGCATTACACTTTTTTATCTGAAACTTACTGTTTCACTCGGTCAGGGATGCATACTTGGTCCATAGGGATAAGACTTGATAATTCTTTCAGGCTATTCACAAACCTGAGTTTCCTTGCGAACTTGGCACTGAAACAGAAAATACAATAGCATACAAAGAATACAAATACATTTTTATACCCACAAGCCATATATATATATACACATTTTTGTGATGGTGTTTTTATGGCGAGGAATTTGTATTAAAATAGATAGTAAATTAATGCCCTTATGATGTACATGTGCACTTCAAAGCGATACTCTCAAAACCAGTAATTATGCAAGATTAGAGGTAGAATAAAGAAAAAGAAATGAGATAATATATATAAAAGCCAATACTTAAAATCCCTACTGATGATAATAGACATTTCTTAAAGGAGAAAGATTCTAGAAAGACAGACTCAGCTATGAAGTATCTGAACTTGGGAGCAAACGTGAGAAAGAAGTTATCCTATATGTGATTTTGGGATATCCTTATTGTGTCAAAATAATCTGATAAGTAATGTACTGACAAGGGAGATGGTTGGGTACCTATTCCACCATATTCATTCAAACATGTTCTGACAGTAAACAGAATGAGACATTTATTTTAATAGCTGGAATGTTGATAAGATGTCTGATGGGATGTGGGAGCAAAATTCTATTTATAAAAGGATTATCCCCCTATAGTGATTTGTAGTAAAATTATGGGTAAAATGTGAATCAGCTAAAGATGTCTTGGTAAGAGCAATCTGATTTCTTGCTTGCTTTCTTTGCAATCACGACCACTGGCTGCAACTAAGCTCATATTACAAGAACAGAAGAATTAATTGCTTTACGTAAACTCAAGAAGAAAGGCATATGTCTTTCCAGTGGGAGAGCTAAAAGTGTCATAATTGGTGACTAGGTCAACAGAGGGAGGGGGTTTGAGTGTCAAAGATAAAAATAGAGTGGTTGCAAGGTTTTAAGGAAAAGAAATAGTATCAAGAAAATTCTGAGATCTGGATGCTTTAGATGCTTGTTCATGAGGCTCTATTTTGCAAGAAAGAAATACTTCTATCTCGTGTGATATTTTATGAACATCTATAAATCAAACCATGATTCATAATTCCAGTACCTATTCATATAAGATTGAACATAAAAATAAATAAATACATAAAATATAAAATACATATTCACACAACTCAAAACTAACTTCAGAGGAAAAAAATTAGCATAATTCAACAACCTATGGCTACAATCCTCAGTAGTACCTGACAAAAGGCCTTGTCATCACAACCACTGTCTTGACCCAGAATGTCGGATGGACCAGGTAGAGGCCCTGCAGGTTCTTCCGCAGACGTCGGTCAATCATCTGATAGCAGCGCTGGAGGAGGGGAAAACAGGGGGTCAGATTTTGCTTTGGCATCTATTCTGTGCTGTGATGAAAAGGTTTTGTTGACAGAAAGAAGAAAGGAAGGAAGGTAAGTAGGTAGGTAGGTAGGTAGGTAGGTAGGTAGGTAGGTAAGTAAGTAAGTAGGTAGGTGGGTAGGTAGGTAGGTAGGTCAGTAGGTAGGTAGGTAGGTAGGTAGGTAGGTAGGTAGGTAGGTAGGTAGGTAGGTAGGTAGGTAGGTAGGTAGGTAGGTAGGTAGGTAGGTAGGTAGGTAGGTAGGTAGGTAGGTAGGTAGGTAGGTAGGTAGGTAGGTAGGTAGGTAGGTAGGTAGGTAGGTAGGTAGGTAGGTAGGTAGGTCGGTCGGTAGGTCGGTCGGTCGGTCGGTCGGTCGGTCGGTCGGTCGGTCGGTCGGTCGGTCGGATCGGTCGGTCGGTCGGTCGGTCGGTCGGTCGGTCGGTCGGTCGGTCGGTCGGTCGGTCAATAGATCAATACAGATGCACAGACAGAAAGATAGGTACATAGATGGTAGGCAGGTAGGTTGGTAGGTAGATAAGTAAATTGTTGATAAATAGATTGTTAGGAAGGTGGGTAAGTGGGTTGGTAGGTAGATAGGTAAGTATGTACATATGTAGATAGTTAAAGAGGCAAGAAGGAGGTACATAGGCAAGTAAGCAAGTAGGGAAGTAGGTGAGTATATTTATATTTGTCTGCCTGTTGTGTGATGGTTGGGTATATCATACATATTACAGTAAAGTAAATATTACAGCAAATCTGTCTTATTCTCTTTTTTAAAATCAATATAAAGTTAAAATATCAAATAATCTGTTGTACTATATTCTGGTGTTCTGTGCTTTTAAAGTGCAAAAAAACTAGTTTCAATTCAACCACGGCAACTACCTTAAGCCAAGCAAAGGACGGCATATTCCCCCGTGTTGTGGCCCCATGAAGGTAAACCAATACGTAGTCCTCTGCAATCAGCTGGTCTAAGGTTGTCAAGACATACCTGAAATTGTCAAGTATGATGTTAGTAAAGGAAGGCAATTCTTTTTTCTTTTTTTTTTCTTTTAGTATGGTCAATAATTTAAATTCAAATTAGTGATCTAAAATTTAAAAGGAGAAGAAAAAGAAGAAATAGTTTTAAATCAAGAATATTTAGGATACTAAAAACAAGTATCCCAATTAGTCCATTATTGAAGATATTTTATTATTTTTAGAATATCACAATGCTACACCCTCCTTATTAAAAGGTCCTCATACAATGCATTGCTGAGTTAATGAACTAGGCAAATCCACAAAATAGGAGAATTTTCTGACTCTAAACTTATCTCTTTACTTTAAACATTATCAGCATTTAAGGGCAACAGTGATAAAGAAACATCAAAATAGTGGAAAACTGAATCTCAACATTGTCTTTATCTGAACTAAACAGAAATCTCCCCTTTACTTCTACTTTCAGATTATTACTCTATATTCCATTAAATTTCATAAATTATAAACAGTAAGAAATGGTTCTAGGGTATATTCAAAGGGTTCCTAGGGTATATTCAATATAACAGATTAACAGGCACACATACCCTCTTGAATCAGTTATCTACATTTTTTTACGAGATACAAAGTCCCTAAGCCTTTTAAATTGTACTATGGAGTGTTTGCTGTATATCATACATATATCTTAACTTATTTATATGATAGAAACTTACATAAAAAGGTTGTCCATTACATAATCATAGTCTTTGCGTGACCTGTCAGGCAGGAAACATGCAGAAAACACAATAATTGCTTCATTACTGCTTGGAAGATAGCCTCCATGACTTAGCACCTTCTTGTAGGGTTCAATGACCTTGAGGGAAAAGCAAAGAATTATCAAGACAATTACAAATTTATTAATATACCCTAAACTGTCAACAATTCAATGTATAAAACAAAACTTTCTATAACAGTCAAAATCCATTTCTTTTTTTATATCCACGAAGGATGACAAAAAAAGGTAACAATGATAATTATATTATAACAGTGTGCCTGATAGATAGATTCATAAAGATTGTGATATAATTTCTATTTAATCAAGTCACCAATACACAAAAAAGTAGACAGAGAAAACTGTATTTAATCCTAACTGAAAGACAAACCCAAAACCAAGCCACTGACACACTACAACAGAGAAGAATCCAAACAAAGTTAACAATGTTTAAGCAAGAAAACACCTCCTTCAGCTTACCTTCATGTCAATGCGCCGTTCAATACCCGATATTACAACAGATCGCCATGACCTTTCCTCTGAGGTTTCCTGCGTTATTGTGTACTCTGGAAGTGGCTCTATGGTTGGCTGTGGACCAAGACCTGTGGAAAGACAGACGTAATTCTCTAATGATATAGTAATACAACAATAAAATACATACACATTTATACCACACACAGGTCTACACATACAGATCATGCATCTACTGACCCAAAATGATGAAAAACAATCAATGCATAGGAAAAATACAGTTCATGCATCAGAACAGGTTTCTAAAATCATAATTATATATTTGTGATGCTTTTTAAAAATATATTGCAGTCTTTGTGCTTCATTTATCTTTATTTATAACGTAGTTTCACTTTTTTTCTGAATACTAAACAGTGTCTTATGCTCATTCAATCTTTCATTATAATCTTTACAGAAAAACTCTCCTAGCTAAAAATAATTTCCTCGAGATGTTCAAGAGCAAGCTAATAGTAATATTACATTATATGTTTAACATTTTCAAGTATATCTAAGTCATAATAAATCAGAGAGGGTTAACAAACATAAAAAAAATACTGCCATAAGATTTCCATTAACATTTTCACAGCAACCTATTCTCCGAGAATATCTATTCATAAAACATAAAATAATCATGCAGATCTCTATATAATATTCTAATAAAATTGTCAATAACATACTACACAAGCACAATATCATAGCATAAGAATGCAGACTTATGATAACTGAATTAAATATAATTCATAATCCAAAGATGATACTACAAACTGTGACATTGGTATCAGGATAATATAAATGTCATATTCTTTAAAAAGTTGATATTTTACGGAAATATCTAACAAAATAAGTTTTGTGAAGGAAACTTTTTATACAATGTATTTAATTACTTTCCTATCCTCTCTCTTTTAAATTCTAAACCTATATAAGTTCTGAACATTAATCTGAGAGTCTTTTTTTATCCTCTGAATTTTCCACCTTTCCTTTTCACACCAAGTTCAAGATCATTTATGAAAAACATCAGGAACAGGTAAATATAGCAGAAAAAAAGGGAAAAAAACACTGTTGGAATAATCTAAGTGACACATCTGCTTTGAATCTATACAACTTACGCTCCATGATGGATTCCTCAAGCTCATCAGGCGTGTCAATATCATCTGGAGTCAACATGTCTGTAAACTCATCATGTGAGAGCATCTGAGCATCATCATCATCATCATCGCTGTGCTGACTGAGTGATGAGATGGAATGCTGATCATCATCTACTGCCACTGTGAGCAGTTCCTCTGTGACTGTGAGGCGCTTCTTACGATTTACTTCTAGACTGGATGGACGTTCTGTTGAAAGATTGGTTTTCAGATGTGGCAACTCTGTTTCTACTGGCAAAGAACCAACGTCTAGCTTCACTGGTTCTTCTCATGATCTTGAAATCAATCTTACTATACGTATGAAAACATCTATCAATGCATTTCAGCTCTATATGAAACAAATGGTGCTCTGTCTGTACTTTTAAGCTATTCATGTGTGGTACTTGAGAATTCTATTGTGCTATGAGGTTCCAATGCACTACTGGCCTTTGATATCTTTACTACTTCTATACATTCTAAAATCAATTTGACTTTTAAGCAAGGAGTCTCTAGATAGCCTCCTACCTTTACGGAGGGTGACCTGACCAGTGGGCGGAGACACTACAGCAGTATACATGGACCGGTCTTCTTCAGTAGGAGTGGCAGGGGCTTGAGGGGGCTCCTCCCTCTCTGCCAGTCTGACACCCATTCCAAGGCTGTCGTCACTGGGGTGGACCATGGAGCGAAGGGCAGTTGGAGAACTAGGGAAGTCCACTGAGGGAGACGCAAATTGGAGCATACAGGATGTAGTCAATACTACTACTCTAGCAGGTCAGATTCAACAAAACCAAGCAGAATATTAGCTAATTAGGATGTATGTCGGTTCAACAATGTAAAACTTCTTAC
>NC_061841.1:21748116-21763116 GCF_019202785.1 Penaeus chinensis
AAAATTTAATATATATAATTTTAATATATTTATAAAAAATTAATAATCTTTTAATAATTTATATTTTATATATATATAATTAATATTTTTTTAACCCCAAAAAAAAAACCAAAAAAACAAAAACAAAAAAAATTTTTATATAAAAAATAATTTATTTTATAATATATATTTTTAATTAAATATATATATTTTTATATTTTTAATTTCCAATATATATAAAAAATAAAATTAATATATTTTAAAATTTTATTTTATATTATTTATAAAATTTAAATTATATATTTTAAATATATTTCATAATTTTATATATAAAAAATTTTAAAAATAAAAATATTTTTATATTTTTATATTTTAATAAAATTTTCAAAATATTTTTTTATATTAATTATATTTTTTTTAAAATAAAATTTTAAAAAAAAAAAAAAATAAAATTATATATAACATAAAATATTTTACAAAAATTTTAAAATTTTTTATATTTTTTATATATATTTTTTTCTATATAATATATATATATATATATTCAAATAAATATATTCTTTTATTTTAATTCTTTAAACTTTTATATACATTTTATCATTTAATATAAAATTTTATATAAATTTTTAAAAATTTAATTTTTTTAAAAATATAAATTTTCCATATAATATATAAAATTATATTTTTAAATTTAAAATTTAATATAACCATATATATTTTATAAAAATTTATTAAAAAAATAATAAATTTTATAATTTAAAACATATGCTTACAAAACAAACACACAACACCCCAAAACACACACCCCACCCCAATATAAATTTTAATATATATAAAATTTTTTATAAATATAAATATAATAAAATATATATATAATATTCATATATAATATAAATAATTTTTATTTTATATAAAATTTTTCATATATTTTAAAAAAAATTATATTTTTATATATATTTTCATATATATATATATATAAAATATATAAAATCATCTATATATAATATATAAAATATATATATATATATATATATATTATATATGCATACATTTTATATGCATATATATAAAATGCAAAACATAATATAATAATATTAAATTTTATAAAATAATATATATATATTTTTTAAAATTTTTATATATATATATAATATTTTATAATTTTATAATATAAAATTTTAAAATTGAATATCATATATATATTTTCCCTAAATATATATAAATTTTTCTTTAAAATATATAAAATTATATATATATATATAAAAATTTTTATATCCCATCCCTAAAGATACAAAATGTGTTTGTGTGTGGGTGGTGTGGGTGGGGGGTTGGGGTGTGTGGGTTTTGTGGGTGTGTTTTGGGTTTTGGGGTGTGTGTGGTGTGTGTGTGTGTGTGGTGTGTGTGGGTTGTGTGGGGGGTGTGTGTGGGGTGTTGTGAATAAAAATAAATTTTATTTTAAAATTTGTGTGTGTAGGGAAAGTATGTATGTAAATTTTATTGTGTGTGTGTGTGTGTTGGTGTGGGGGGTTTTTTGTGTGTGTGTGTGTGTGTGTGTGTGGGTTTGTGTGTGTGTGTTTAATTGTATTTGATATATAATATATATATCGCCCTCCCTCCCTATTTTTCCCCTTCCCTAACCTATTTCTTTCCCTCCCTCCCACCCCTTCCTCCCCTCCCCCCCATCTCCCCTCCCCCCCCTTTCCCCCCCACTCCCCTCCCTCTCCCTCCCCCCTTTCCCCTTGAACCCTCGAACGGGGAAACGGAATAAATTTGGCATTTAGGTCAGAAATTTTTTTTCTAATTTTTCATTTTATTTTATCTTTTTCATTTTTTCCAAATCGGTGAGCAACACCTTTTTTTATGAATCAGAGGGAGGGGGAAAGAGGGGGGAAGGGGGGGGGAACTTTTTATTTTTATAAAACATGGAATAAAAACAAGTAGCAATGCGTAAATTTGGGTCCTGGTGGAAAGCATTACCAAAAGGGGTTTATGAATACTTTGCGCACTATCATTTCCCTACATGGGAGTTCCCATCACAAGAGTTAGAAGTATTTTTGATACCACTATCAGCTTCACTTTATTAACACATCACCATCACAAGAATTAGAAGTATTTTCGATATCACTACCTTTCACCACATTGACCATCACCATCCAAGCGATACCTCGTCCACCTCACTTCAAACCGGCTGGAATCACAAACAAAAAGGTTTTTTCCCGCACCATCACTTCACAATACCACGGACACCCCCATCACAAGGCTTCGGAATATCTTCCCTGTCACTATATTTCACCACCCATCGGCTTTGATACATCCCGACTCCGGCACTTACATTTTCATCCATAAAACCTCTCGGAGTTCATTATATTTCCAGCAAAGGAGAAAGATGGAATACAGAACTTTGATAAACATTAAGGATGGTTGCTGACTGCATAATAAAGATGCCTGGACTACTTTGATTTATTTGTCTATTTGTTTATTTATTGATCTCTTTACTTATTATTAATAAGGTGATAATACCATGAGAGATAAGGTTACTTTTGATAACACTGGGCATCTCAGATAGTATCAACTTATACCTGGAAAAATAAGAATGATATAATCAAGAAAAAGTATGAATGAGAATGAATATCTTCACAATACGTTTATTTGACCGGTGTCGATTATATTTTCGTCATAAATTCTTGAGATATAGTCTTGTGTTCTCATTCATACCTTTTCTACATTTGTCAACATGAATATGGTTAATATAATCAAAATGGCACATTAAAAAAATCTTATACCTATATCATATAATGATTTCTCTGTTTTTGGGATCTCCACGAACTGGCACAGACTGGCACAGCACGTGGCTTATTTACCGCACCTTGGGTGGCACTCCCTTCAAAGCTTATAGAAATAAATATCCCTTGAGAGATTTTCGCTTCTGACAAGGCAGGATGAACAGCTCGACCGAAAACCAAGCTCGTTAATCACGTGTTGAAGAACTCCGGCGTCGAATGAGTGCCACCAAGTCATCAGTGCCATCAGGTATCCTAATGGAATGACATTACAAGGTACCATCGCATTTGCCATTCCAGAGTGCCATCGCAAGGTGCCAGTCCAGGGTGCCATATAAAGTGCCATCGCGAGGTGCCATTCTAGGGTGACATCACAAGGTGCCATTCAAGGGTGCCATCAAAGGTGCCATTCCAGTGTGGCATCAAAAGGTGCCATTCCAGGGTGGCATCAAAAGGTGCCATTCCAGGGTGCCATCAGAAAGTGCCATCACAAGGTGCCATCGCGAGCCCTCCCAGGCCGGCCCGAGGTCGATAGGCCTTCAAGCTTAACTGTCCTTTTACTTCCGTCAAATAACTTTAATATTTTTCCCCCGCGTTCGCTCTTTTCGGCTCTTTTCACTTGGTCATTTTTTTCCGCCGTTATCATTCAGTTTTACATAGCTCTGGAGTCGTGGCAGAACTCGATTGCATTATTCACTGCATAATTGTCGTTTACGTCGTGCCACACACCTGGCCTGGGCGAGCCTCATTCCACGTGAACATTCCTCCGAATTAGGATTAGTTGTATCCTTTCAGGTTTTCTTCTCTCTCTTCCTCTTCCTCTTTCGCTTGCTTTCCTTATCTTTATTTTATTTGATTTTTCTCTGTCTCTGTCTTTCATTATTTCTCTGTCTGTGTCTGTGTCAGTGTCTGCGTCTGTCTCTGTCTCTCTTCTCCTTTTTTAAACCTCTCTCTGCCTTTCATTAATTCTCTGCCTGTGTCTCTGTCTCTGTTTCTGTTTCTGTTTCTGTTTCTGTTTCTGTTTCTGTTTCTCTCTCTCTCTCTCTCTCTCTCTCTCTCTCTCTCTCTCTCTCTCTCTCTCTCTCTCTCTCTCTCTCTCTCTCTCTCTCTCTCTTTCTCTTCTCTTTCTCTTTCTCTTTCTCTTTCTCTTTCTCTCTCTCTCTCTCTCTTTAAACCTGAATCCTCATTCGTTTGCGTTTCCATCCTTCAACTTCTGCTTCTATCACCTCTTCTTCACCCGAGCCGCGGGGAAGCTCCAGCTCTAAGGTTCGATTACTGCGTCCTCCCTGACCTTCCCTTCTTGGGTCGATAGTCCTGCCTCATAGCCCGTTGTGCTCGTCCTTACTGCTCCCCGGCGTGTGCTTAGCTGGTCCCCGGGCTTGCTGTGCTGTGGTTGTGACTCGTCTGAGCGGTGAGAAGGAGGAGGTAGGATTTTGCTGTGGTAGGACTCCTGTGGTGGAGGATGGGAGAGAAGGCTCGATAGACATGCTGTGGCGTGGCAGAGACTCGCCTGAGCTATGAGAAGGATGTGGTAGGATTTAGCTGTGGCTGGAATCTGGTAGGACTCTTGTGACGACGTGGAGGGGGGTGGGGGAGGTTCGCAAGACATCCAAGTGGCGTGGCAGAGACCTGGGATACGGCGAGTCTCCTGTGGCGGAGGAGAAAGGCTCGGAAAGCATCCTGATCTGTGGGCAGGAGTGTGGCAGGGCTCCGCTGTGGCTTGAGATAGGGTGGGACGTGGCGTGTAATGGGGAGAGGGGGGGGGGGGTAGGAGTCTCAGAAATCAAGCTGTGGCGTGGCTGACGTGTTCCGGTCTGGGCTTGTAGCGAGGTCTAAATGTGGCGTGACTGCGGATACGTAGCGTGGCGGGGGCCCTGAAGGGGGCGCTGTGGCGTGGAGGGCGTTGCGGAGGGAAGTAGAGATGTCGTGATAAATAAAGGAGCATAGGAAGGCATACGAAGATTTGGAGGAGGGGAATGCCAGGGAGCCAAATCAGTGATTGAGAAAAGTGGTCTGGTAGACTTGTTAGAGATCGTGGTGTGTGTGTGTGTGTGTGTGTGTGTGTGTGTGTGTGTGTGTGTGTGTGTGTGTGTGTGTGTGTGTGTGTGTGTGTGTGTGTGTTGTGCGTGTGTGTGTGTTTGCTTGTGTGTTTGTTTGAATGTATACGTATATGTGTGTGTGAGCAAGTGAGTGAGTGAGTGAGTGAGTGAGTGAGTGAGTGAGTGAGTGAGTGAGTGAGTGAGTGAGTGAGTGAGTGAGTGAGTGAGTGAGTGAGTCATAATGGAGGAATACATACATACATACATACATACATACATACATACATACATACATACATGCCGTTAAAGATATTTACATACATGTGGTTAAAGGTATTTTATGCATGTCTGTCACTGCAAGGGAATTTTATGTGGGCGCGTTAATGCAAAAGTTACATGCTTTGCGTGCGCTCGGACACATGACGTCACTCATGTCCAGGAAGAGAAAGAAAACCACCAGCACAAAGTCCCGGGGAAGAAGGGCATGGGTGTGGGGAGGGAAGGAGGGGGGGAGGGGAAGGGGAAAGGGGGGAGGGGAAGGGGAAGGGGTGGAGGAGGAAGAGGAGGAGAGGGGTAGGGAGGGAAGAAGGGGGAATGGGGAGGGAGGGGAAGGGGAAAGGGAAAGGGGGAGGGAGGGGAAGGGGAAGGGGTGAAGGAGGAAGAGGAGGAGAGGGGGAGGGAGGGAAGAAGGGGGAATGGGGAGGGAGGGGAAGGGGAAAGGGGGAGGGAGGGGAAGGGGAAGGGGGAGGGAGGGGAAGGGGAAGGGGTGGAGGAGGAAGAGGAGGAGAGGGGTAGGGAGGGAAGAAGGGGGAATAGGGAGGAGAGGGAAGAGACTGGGGAGGCGGGGGAGGGGGTAGATGGAGGAGGAGGGGAAAGCTGGGAGAAAGGGGGAGGAGGCAAAGGAAGGAGGAAACGCATAGGAGACACAGACACTAACCAATACAACGACTGGAATTTGTCGTTTTACCTTCCCTCCTGCGAAGTTAAGAAGCTACGGGGCAGCATCCGAGCACGACAGCAACCGTGTCCCTCTCCCTGTCCCTCCCTCCCTCACTCCCTTACTCTCTTTCCCTCACTCCCTCCCCCTCCCTCCCATCCTCTCCCTCTCTCACTTCCTCTCTTCCTCTCACTCCCTCTCTCACTCTCTCACTCCCGGTCTCTCCCTCACTCCTGGTCTCTCCCTCACTCCCGGTCTCTCCCTCACTCCCGGTCTCTCCCTCACTCCCGGTCTCTCCCTCACTCCCGGTCTCTCCCTCACTCCCGGTCTCTCCCTCACTCCCGGTCTCTCCCTCACTCCTTCTCCTTCCCTCCCTCTCTCCCTCCCTCACTCCTACTCCCTCCCTCCCTCACTCACTCACTCACTCACTCACTCACTCACTAATTCACTCCTCTCCAACCCTCCTCCTCCCTCCCTCCCTTTCTCTTCCTCCCTCACGCCCTCTACCATGAGACAACGCAACCAAAAACCGTCTCATCTGAAGCACAAAGTCGGTATGAAAGTCTAGCTAGCCAGGCAGGGGGGGGGGGGGGTAAAAGCTCTACCCCGATTATGTTTATTGCGCGAAATTGCAAGCAGTCAGAGCATGATTGGCCTCTGACGTGAGCCATTGGCCCGCCTGATGTTACCTGTTGGGCCTGCAACAGCCTTCTCTCCCTCTCTTCATTGCAAATTCCGTGGCTCGACCTGCCTGGCACCGCGGCGGCATCGCGGCTGCACTGACCGGTGTTTTCAAGGGTGTATTTTTTTACCTTTTTTATTATGGTGCGCATTGTAGCGAATTAGTCTTACGGCATTTCGGTGGCGCATGCGAGTAGGAGGGTAGGAGAGAGAGAGAGAGAGAAAGAGAGAGAGAGAGAGAGAAAGAGAGAGAGAGAGAGAGAGAGAGAGAGAGAGAGAGAGAGAGAGAGAGAGAGAGAGAGAGAGAGAGAAGAGAAGAGAGAGAGAGAGAGAGAGAGAGAGAGAGAGAGAGAGAGAGGGGGGGGTTAGAGAGGGAGGGGGGGGGGCCGCCAACGCCCCCCTTGCCGCCTCTCTACCCTTCTCACAAATTAAAACCCCAACACCATCACCCGAACAAACGAACACCCCTGCCCCCCACCTCACCCCCTGGACCTCGGATGAGCATACCCTCCCGCTCGCATCCCTTGGCACATCGGCCGCACGCCCGCCGACATGAGGCCGGTCACCACACGTCCACTTGCGCCGCAGCGCAATCCTGGGAGTTCGGGGTGAGAGGTAGTCTGGGGAGAGCCTTCCCTTCGCTCCTTTCTTCCTTGATCCCATTGCGTGCTTTTTTCTCTCGGGATGAAGTTTCTCTCCGGCCTCTTGGATTCATCACATATGTATAAATAAGTAAGCAAATGTGTGCGTGTGAGCGTGTGTATACACAGTTACAGACACGCACACGCGCGCGTGCGGACACACGCACACACACGTACGTTTGTGTAAGTGTATTTGTATGAGTATGTTTTTATGCATTGTTTGTGTGTGTATATACATACCAACATACAATACGAATATGTTGTGTGTGTGTGTTGTGTGTGTTGCTTGTGTGTGTGTTTTGTTGTGTGTGAGTGTGTGTGTGTGTGTAGATATATATATATATATATATAGTATATAAATATAAATATATAGTAAAATCCATAATCTATGTCTATACATAATCCATGTAAGTATATAACATATATCTATGTATGTATGTGGTATATATAAGTCTATATATACAATATATATGTGTGTGTGAGTGTGTGTGTGGTGTTTAGTGTTTGTGTGGATGTGTGTGTTTTTGCCTGTGTGTGTGTGTGATTTGCCCTGTTGTGTATGAGTGTAAGTATTAGAGTTGTGAGTGTGTGTGGTAGCCTTATAGTGTGAGTGAGTGTGTGTGAGTTAGTGATGTTAGTGAGATTGTGTGTGAGTGTTTATGAGTGTGTGTGAATGTCAAATATATATATATTAAATCAATATATATATAAATATAATGTGGGTATGTCTTCACACAACACATATCACCACCCACGTCCCATCCTTTCCCCATATTTACTTTTCCCCCCTTAACTCATTTCACCCAACAGCGTAATTTACCCCTCATCCTCCTTAAGAGGCACTTTCGCCCTAACGCGCTTCTTCTTTCGCTCCAACCCTCAAAAAAAAAAAGGGTTAATATTTATTATAGGGGGGGGGACTCCACAAAACCGCCGTTAATCATTCTTAAGCCTAACCCCCCCCCCCCCCCCCGTTTAAGAACACTTGACTCCAAATCCTCGATAAAAAAAGGAAATAATAATAATGATAAAACGTAAACTAGTCGAACGGACAAAGTTTATGTAAACGGTACAAGTCTTTTTATTAAACGGTCGGGCGAGATATTGAAATATGGCGTGCTCCCCGTAGAGTTTACCCCGCCGCGTTACTCTGTCCTTGTTTCTTTTATTATCTTATTTTTTGTTGTTTTTTTGTTTCTTTCTTCTTCCTCCCGGACGCACTTTCTCCAATTACCATTGTCTCTTGCTTCCACTCTCTCATTTTCCCCCTTTTCCCCTTGCTAAGCTTCGCATCCTTCCCTCATCCGGTGAATAATTTATCAAAATGTATTCAGAAAATGCGAGTCACACGTAGCGCCACGGCAATTTAGGAGATTCTTCATAAGAAGCGAAATAACTTTGCGACAGCTTTCTCAGAAATAATCGCGTTAACATATCTTCTAAAAAGTCTAAAATCCTTGCATCATAAAACCTTTTCAACGCATAATCTAAAACTTAAAATCTTTGCAACATATATATCTAATGTAAAACCTTTGCAACATAAGATCTAAAACTTCCAACCATTTTAATAAAAAAAAAACTTTGTGACATTTAAAGGCAAAAAAACAATACTAACGATAATGATAATCATACAATTGCCGCAATATACGAAATTATGAGTATAACTTGGCCACTTGGCAACTGTTCTTCTCGGACAATACAACCCGCACCTCCTTTAAGAAGAGAGAAATGAAATATTCAGAATACTTTTTCAACTACTTCATAAAAATCACTCGCCAAGGGCACTCGGCGGAACTTTCGTTATGACGAGGATGTTGTGTAAGAGAAATATTTATAAACGAGAGTGAGTGACGATGAAAATATGAGAGTCTACGGGTGACACGCCAGTGTTCATTAACTTACTAACACTTATACGAATGTAAATATATAACCTCAAAACATTTTTATGACACTTTCACAGATACAAGTAACGTCATTAAAAAGAGTGTTTGTGTGTGCGTGTGGTTGGTGATGTGTGGTGTGTTTTGGTGTGTGTGTGTGATGTGTGTGTGTGTGTAGTGTGTGTGTGTTGTGAGTGAGTGTGTGTGTGATGTGTTGTGTTTGTTTTGTGGTGAAAGAAGGAGGGAGAGAAAAGAGATAAAGAGAAAAGAAAGGAAAGAAAAAAAAAGAAAGAGGGAGCGAGAGAGAGAGGAGAAGAGAAGAGAGGGAGAAGAGCGAGAGAAGAGTCTCGCGCTCTCGCCCCCATACACTCCTCTCTGCGGCCGCGTAGAGCGGATCGCTCTTTGACTGCTATCTGCGTTTCTCGTCGGCTGCGCTCTCTCTCTTTCGCTCTCTGCTCTGGCTTTCCTCTCTCTCTTTCTCTCTGCTCGGTCTCTCTCTCTCCTCTCCCTCTCCCTCTCTCTCACTTACAACAACCCCTATAACCCCCCACCCCCCGATTCTCCATGCACCCCCCCCCAACCCACCCGTACACCTAACCCCCCCTAAACCCCCCACAGCTCCACGCCTCACCCGCCATGCACCCCTGCCACCTGCCCCCCACCCCACCCAACCCCCCGCGCGCATTCCCAGCATAACACTACCACCCCAAAACACAGCCATAAAACCCAAAAAAGCCGCAACCTCGCACGCCATAAGCAACAAGATACAGTAGATTTACCATACGAAAAAAAAAAATAACAGAAATAGATCCCCTAAGCCAAGTCAGCCCACTCCTCCATACAAAAAATCCAGATAAGTGGGGGGTCAGACAAATAAAGACGAACGCAAACAAACCTAACTGCTTCACACCCGTACAACCCCCCCCCCCCCCTTCAAACCCCAACTCTAAGGTCAAACCAATACATGTGCTAAGACACAGTAACGCATTTAGCATAAAGGTATTGTGGCGAAAAGGGTAAAAATGAGGTAACGATTAGGATAAATGAACAGAAGAAGGGGAATGGAGAAGAGAAGGAAATGGAAAAGAGGAGAAGAAAAGACCGTGCAAAATTAGTTAAGGCGAGGGCTGAGGGCCACGGCATAGGGATCCCCGACATCGAGCGCCAGTCTCCGTCTCCGAAGCCCCCCCCCCCCCCCCCCACACACACACACCCCCCGACAACAACGATCAAGGGCGCGGGGGGCTCCCCTCTCTCGTCTCGCGCCTTATCTCTCTTATACCATTTCTCTCCCCATGATCTAGGGGGATACATATGTATTTTTAGTTTTTGGGGTTATGGGTCTTTATGTATTGTGCATTTATTAATTCATGTAATTCATGTATTATGTATCTGTATTATGTGTAATATTATATCATATACTGTATCATATGAGAACAAATGTATGATCTGTATCAAAGCTTGTCTTACGTATCCTAGAGATATACACATCTATCTACAAAAAAATAAAGTAGAGAGCGAGACGCCCATCAGACAACTCTCTTATTCTCCCTCAAAAACAGAAAGTATTGCATGCAATTATGCACAAACTTTCGCGTTTACATCAAACTTTCATGCAAAGGGACAAAGATCATTTCCTCTTATGTCTTCGCTTTGTTAATCCATTCGCCAACCTCTCTCAATCCTGTATCTCTTACTGCTCTTCCAATTTCAATTCCCTCTTCCCTATTATTTTCTCCTTTCTCCTTCCCTTCTCTTTCTATATCCCTCTGGTTCTTCGACTCTCTTCCGCTCCAAAATCGCTTGACTTCTTCTATTCCCCTCTCTCTCTCTCCATTCCTTCCCCTCTCTTTCCAATAACTCTCCCCGAGTGATGGCCAGATGACAGTGTACCAAATCCCCGGCCGTAAACTGAATGATGATTCGCCAATCGCCTTAGAAATGGCGGGATAATCATTCGTATTTGATATGAAAGAGGGAGAGGGAGAGGAAGAGGGAGAGAGTCAGTCTGTGAGGGAGAGGAGGGGGGTAGTGGAGAAAGAGAGAAGAGAGAAGAGAGAAGAGAGTAGCAGAGAGAGAGAGAGAGAGAGAGAGAGAGAGAGAAGAGGAGAGAGAGAGATAGAGATAGGGAGAAGAGGGAGAAGAGAGGGAAGAGAGGAGGGAAGATATTAGAGATAGAGATAGAGAAGAGAGAAGAAGGAGAGAGAGAGAGAGAGAGAGAAGAGAGAGAGGGAGAAGGGAGGAAAGAGGGAGAGAGAGGAGTAAAGAGGTGAAAAGATAGGGAAGAGAGGGAGAGAGTAGGAGGGAGAGGAAGAGATAGAGGAGGAGGGAGGACGGGAGGGAGGGAGGGAGGAAGGAAGAGAGAGAGAGAGAGAGAGAGAGAGAGAAGAGAGAGAGAGAGAGAGAGCTGAGAGAGATAGAGAGAGAAGAAAGAGAGAGATAGATGAGAGAGAAGATAGAGAGAGAGAGAGAGGAGAGAGAGAAGAGAGAGAGAGAGAGAGAGAGAGAGAAGAGAGGGCCGGGAGGGGAAGGTAAGGGAAGGAGGGAGGGAGGGAGGGAGGGAGGGAGGGAGGGAGGGAGAGAGAGAGAGAGAGAGAGAGAGAGAGAGAGAGAGGAGAGAAGAAGAGAGAGAGAGAGAGAAGAAAAATGTGATGACCAAATGACACAACGTTCCCAATCCCGTTCAGTAAAATGAATGATGATTCGCCAATCGCCTTAGAAACGGCTGGATAACGACTCCTTTTAGGAAAGACATAGCGTTCCCCTTCCCATTCCGCCATTGCTCTGTGAGGTAACCTTTTTTCTATCTCATTAAAAACCTCTATAAACAACCCCTTAAAAGGACGCCTACTACTTAAGTTGTTTAGGGGGAAATGTACCCTCTTACCTTAGACCATAAATCTTTAATGATCTATAACTAAAAACTATACTGAGCTCTTACTGCTCTCCCATAATGCCTTCAAATTATAATGGTCTCTATATGCCTTTCTCTCTTTGTCCCCTCTCTCTCTCTCTCTCTCTCGTCTTCTCTCTCGTCTCGCTCTCTCCTCTCTCTTGCCACTCTCGTCTCTCACTCTCTCTCGTCACGTCTCGCTCTCGGCCTCTCCTCTCTCTCTACCTAAATCATTAAAGGTTTTCGCTCCCCTTAAAACTAAACCTTAAAACTTAGTGTCCTCCTTACAGCCTTATATCAAATTGGTTCTTCTCCCTTAAACCTTAAATTCTAGTGACCTCCTTAAACTCCATTATCCCTCCAAACCTTTATAAAGTCCCTTTTTCCTAAAACCTAAAACGAAATTACGACATGATCTTTTTATCTCCCTTAGAATCAAATAACCTATAAAATTACTCACTAATATCCTATGTTTTATTTTTCCCGTCCCCTATAAAATTTCCTTATCTGCTTACCTTAAAGCTACAGTATCAGAGCCGCGTGTCATCTCTCGTACCAACAGTTTGCCTTCTCTTTACTCTCCCTCCAATAAAACTGTTTACCTTATCTTTTCTTTCTTTTATTTTTTTTTCTTTTTTTTTTTTTTTTTTCCATTTCCTCTAAGCTCACTTTTATCACTAATACAGTTTATTGCTTTATTCTTTTCTTGTTATATTTTTTCCCCCTTTATCCGCCTCTCCTTCTCCCCTTTATCAATTTTTCCTTGGTTTCTGGAAGAGTGTAAAGGCGAAGTCGGGATAAAGATGGATCGAGTGGCTGTTCCCGGTATAGCCTGAGGCGGCCTGGATCAAGTATTGGCGTTTTTTTCATCAATCATGATAGAATACGTCTTCTCCTTTGTCTTTCCTGATGTTCTTTCTCTTTTTATTTTCTTTCTTTCTTTCTTTAACCTCTTTCTTTTTTTTTTTTTTTTACTTTTTTTTTTTCTCTTTCTCTCTTTCACTCACATGCCGTCTCTCTCTTTCATGGTCATAAATGATGTGACTGGATAGACACATCACACACTCTTCTCCCTCATTGCTCTCTCCACCTCTCACTCTTCTTCTCTCCTCTTCTCTCTCTCTCCTCGTCTCT
The DNA here is from genome assembly GCF_019202785.1 of Penaeus chinensis. Lineage (NCBI taxonomy): Eukaryota > Metazoa > Arthropoda > Malacostraca > Decapoda > Penaeidae > Penaeus > Penaeus chinensis. The sequence goes on from NC_061841.1 coordinate 21,761,081, forward strand.
CTCTCTCTTCTCTCTTCTCCCTCTCTCTCTCCTCTTCCCCTCTCCCTCTCTCTTTTCCTCCTCTCCCCTCCCCTTCTCCCCTTCCCCTCCTCTCTCTCCCCCTTCTCCCTTTTCCTCTTTCCCTTCTCTCCTCCCTCTCTCTTTTCCCTCCTCTCTCCCTCCTCTCTTTTCCTCTCTCTCCCCCCCCCTTCCCCCCCCCCCCCCCCTCTCTCCCCCCTCTCCCTCCCCCCTCCTCTCTCTCTCCCTCCTCCCCCTCCTCACCCCCCTCCCCCCCCTCCTCCCCCCCTCCCCCCCCTTTCTCTCCTTCTCCTCTCTCCCCCCCCTCTCCCTCTCCCCCTCTCTCTCCCTCTCTCCCTCTCTCCTCCTCTCTCCCTCCTCTCCTCCCCCTCTCTCTCTCCTCCCTCTCCTCCCTCCCCTATCCCTTTTCTCTCTCTCTCTCCCTCTCCCCCCTCTCCTCTCTCCCTCTCTCTCCCCCCCCCCCCCCTCCCTCTTCTCTCCCTCTCTCTCCCCCCCCTCCTCTCTCTCTCCCTCTCTCTTCCTCTCTCTCTTCTCTCCCTCTCTCTCTCCCCCCCTCTCCTCTCTCCTCTCTTCTCTCCTTTAAAATCCCTTCTCTCTCCATCTCAACCCATTTTCCCCCTCCCCCTCCCTCCCCCTCCCTCCCCTCTCTTCTCCAATCTCTTTCCCCTCCCTTTTTTTTCCTTTCTTTTCCCTTTTTCTCAAAAATACTGATTTATTTTTTTCAAATATATCATTTTGATTATCATTTATGTGCTTTATGCAATGGTTCTGATGAATGAAAGAAAATAAAAACTTTGATATACATAAAACTTCATTAGAATTCTACGTATCAGTGCTATAAAATGACTAGAAATGAATCCATCTTAGGTATATGGGCCCTTCCCCAAATCTGTCCTTCCCCTCGGGGTAAAATCTAAATTTAGATTTTTCTAAATGAAAAAGAAAAAAATCCTCCCAAATGCCCCCTTGGTTTTGGGTCCCTTCAAAAAAAAAAGAAAAAAATCAAATAATTTCTTTTGGCGCCCGGAAAAAAAGGCGCCGCTTGAAGGAAAAAATGTTAAAAAAATAATTACCTTTTTAACTCAATTTTTTCCCAAAAACAATGTACATACATCATACATACATACATACTACATACATCATAACAACATACATACATACCAAAAAACAAAAAAACACACACCCCACACCACCCACACACACACACACACATACCCCCACACACACACAAAACAACAAAAAAACATTAGGGGACACAAAAGAACTTTAAGGTCTTAACGTTATCCCAATTACATTGCCCGTGGAAGCAACCAAAAAAATAATAACTACGGGCTTTTGTATTTATTTAAAAAGCCCAAACCCCCCCCCCCCCCCCCCCGCCCCCCCCCCCAGCCCAAACCCCTCCCCCCCCCCTCCCCCCTCTCATTTTCCTTTCCGACGAATAACCCAAAATCAAAAAGATAATTCAGAAGCTAAACCCGGGTAGTCGTCTTATTAAAAAAATTGAGAGACATTGTCTGACACGCACTTCACGAACACTGCGGGCGCAAAAACGGACGCTAAGCACGGACACTAAACACGGACGCTAAAAAAGGACGCCCCGCTCCCTTTAAAGCTCTTGCTGGTCTTCGCGGCCGCCGGGACAGCTTCTATTGTCCTTCCAAGAGTTACAATTTCCAAGAGCTTTGTCAAATACAAGCAAAACCTACTTGGTCTTTCACAGGACTTCTTCGCGCCCACACACACTCTCTTTCTGTGTCTGTGGCTGTGTCTGTGTTTTGTGTGCGGGTTCCCCCTGTGGCTGTGTGTGTGTGTGTGTGTGTGTGTGTGTGTGTGTTACTACCTCCCTTCTTGCTCTGTTTCTTCCTCCCTCACCCCCCTTTCCCTCTTACCATCCTCCCCTCCATCCGTCCCTCTCCCTCCACCACTTTCTCTCTCCGTCTCTACCCCTCCCTCTCTCCATCCCTCCCTCCCTCCCTCCCTCCCTCCCTCCCTCTCTCCCTCCATCCATCCCTCTC
>NC_061841.1:21768116-21778116 GCF_019202785.1 Penaeus chinensis
TCAATGTGTATCATTATTATCATTATATTGTTATCCATTTTGTGACCTTTCTCACGCAATTATTATCATTTCACGATATTCTTCATAAAACCACAAGTGTAACCTATTCATAGCTAACAAGAGAAAACAAGTATTATGAATAAAACCACAATATCATTTCATATTACCCTATTTTCATACTGTTATTAATATTATATGATAGGGAACTCGTCTTATTAATTTTTAAAAGCTGTTTTCCCATCAGTTCTTCTAAAGATTTTAAGAAAATGTACACCCTATCTCGGCTACTGCGATAGGCCGTTGCCATGGAAACGGAAAAACAACACCGCTCCCTCTCTTTCACAAAAATGTGATGATTTTCGCTCAGTCGTGGGTCTTTCACAATCACTTTCGGTTTGGAACTTAGAGGGAATTGTTGAGTTTTTATGGTGATTTGTGATGGTGATGATAGTGATGATGGTGGGTTATGGCGAATGAATCCTCTGAGTGAAAATGATGATGGTGACGGGGATGGTGATGGTGGTGATGGTGGTGATGGTGGTGGTTGTGGTGGTGTTGTTGGTGTTGGTGGTGGTGTTGGTGGTGGTGTTGGTGTTGGTGTTGGTGTTGGTGTTGCTGGTAATGGTAATGGTGATGGTGATGGTGATGGTGATGGTGATGGTGATGGTAATTGTGGGGATGGTGGTGGTGGGGATGGTGATGGTGATGGTGGTGATGGTGGTGGTGGTGGTGGTGGTGGTGGTGGTGGTGGTGGTGGTGGTGGTGGTGGTGGTGGTGGTGGTGGTGGTGGTGGTGGTGTCCGTTGGATCTGTTGAATTTACATCTTCTCAGTTGCAAAAACTAAAAATAAAATAAAGTTCCCCCCTTGCATCCTACTTTTACGAGCTTGCAACATCATCACTTCCGTATAAGAATGCCATGAAAATGCAAATGGTTATCATGCGCTTGATATGGACAACATTGCAACATTGCAAAGGAAAGATGAACACGTAGAAACAAAGATCTCCCTTTTTAGTGCAACGCGACTGAGGTGGGCGGCCAGCGATCTTGCAACAATCCCTTATATAGCGGCTCCAACACCAACGCCCATTGCAACGTTGATCTTGCAACACAAGAGCCCTCTATGGACCTAAATTGATAAGGACGTGGTCTGAAAAAAAGGTTCGAGAGGAAGACACCGAGAGCATTAATGGAAGTAGAAGAAAAAGATGAAAAGATGAAGAAAAAGAGAAAGAAGAAGATATTCCAGACGCGAAGAAGTAAAAGAAGAAAAAATAGAAAAGGAAAAGGAAAAAACAAAAAAGGAAAAGAAAAAGAAAACGGAGAAAAAATAAAAAAGAAAAAGGGGAAAAAAAAAAAAAGAAAAAGGAAAATAAAAAAAGAAAAGGAAAAAAAGAAAAAAAAAAAGAAGAAAAAAGAAAAAAGAAAAAAAGGAAAAGGGGGAAAATAAAAAGGAAAAAAAAAAAAAGGAGTAAAAAGGAGGGAAAAAAAAAGAAAAAAAAGGAAAAAATGAAAAAAGATAAAGGAGAAAAAAAAAAAAAAAGGAAAAGGGGGGGGGGGGGAAAAAGAAAAAAAAGATTTTTTCAGTGACGGGAAAAAAAAGAAAGATTCACAAGCAAAAAAAAAAAAAAAAAAAAGGAATTAAAAACCCCAAAGGGGTCGCCCTCGGTTTGGTCCCTTCGAATTGCCCCCCCTTTTTCAAAATTTTCCGGGCCTTGGGAGGGTTTGGTTTTTGGGGGGCGTGGGGGGGGGGGGGGACTGGGGGGTTTAAGGTACGAAAAAAAAGAGGGCGAGGGAAGGGAGGAGAGGGGAAAGAGGAACAAGGAGGAGAGGAGCGGGAGAACGCGAGGGAGGGGAGAGAAGGAGGAGGAAAAGGGCGGACTCGAAGGGAAGGAGGAGGAGAAAAAAGGGCGAGCACCCGGGGACAAGGGAGGGCGGAAAGAGAGGGAGGAAAAGAAACCAGAAGAGGGAGAGACCCCCCGAAAAGGGAAACCCCGGGAAAAAAAGGGGGGAGAAAAGAGAAAACGGTTTTAAACCGGAAGAGACGAGGGAAAGAACCCATCAGACAGGGTCCGTTTAAGGGAACCCGACCCCCCAAGGAGAATAAGCGAAGAACAAGGGCCCCGGATCGGCATTGGCCCCCTGAAACGAAAAAGCGGAAAGCGGGCCCGCGGCTTGCCGCCGGGGCGGCCCTTCCTTCCGCCCCTCCCCACCTCCTTCCTCCCTCTCTCTCTCCTCTCCTCTCCCTCTCCTTTCCTTCCCTTCCCTTCCCTCTTTCCTTCCTCTCCCTTTCCCCCAATTTCCCTCCCTCCCTTCCCTTCCCTTCAACCTCCCCCCCCTTTCCTTTCTCCCTTCTCCTTCCTCTCCTCTCTCCCTTCCTTTCCCCCCCCTTCCCCTCCCTCTCCCTTCCTTCTCTCCTCTCCTTCCCCTCCCCTCCCTCCCTCTCCCTCCTCCCTCCCTCTCCCCCTCCCTCTTCCTCTCCCCTCCTTTCCCCTCCCCCTCTCTCTCCCCCTCGCTCTCCCTCTCCCCCTCCCTCTCCTCTCCCCCTCCCCCTTTCCCCTCCCCCTTTTCTCTCCGGCGAAAGCAATCGATATATCAGCTGTCGCGGGAGGAGCGCACTAATCCCAAGGAACACTTAGTATTTAAAAATCTAATTACAGAAGATCATGCCGCTGAATCTCCTGGCCGTCTCAAAGGGAGGGAGGGAGGGAGGGAGGGAGGGAGGGACGGGGGATGAAGAGAAAGAGAGAAAGGGAGAAAGGGAGAAAGAGGGAAAGAGAGAAAGAGAGAGAAAGAGAGAGAAAGAGAGAGAAGAGAGAGAGAGAGAGAGAGAGAGAGAGAGAGAGAGAGAGAGAGAGAGAGAGAGAGAGAGAGAGAGAGAGAGAGAGAGAGAGAGGGGGGGGGGGGGAGGGAGAGAGGGAAGATGGGAAGGAGGGAGCTAAGGAGGAAGGAAGGGAGGGAGGGAGGTAGGGAGGGAGGGAGGGAAGGAAGCTATAACTACCACTCCATGCAATTTAAAAGAAGAAATATAGTAAAATATAAAAAGAACAGAAGAGAGAAAAAATCTCTTCCTCTTTAATTATAGCAATAACAATCACTCTACGAAAAAATGCCTATAAGAAAAAAAGAAAAAAAACGGAAACAGAGGGGGGAAAAAAATCCTTTAAGAGAAAAAAAGAAAAGAAAAAGAAAACGGAAGAGGAAACAAAAATATATAAGAAAAAACGAAAGAAAACGGAAGAGGAAAAAAAATCCTTAGAAAAAAAAAACGGAAGAGGAAAAAAATAATTTAAGAGAAAAAAAAGAAAGAAAACGGAAAAGCAAAAAAAAGTCCTTGAAGAAGAAAAAAGAAAACGGAAGAGGAAAAAAAATCTTTAAGAGAAGAAAAAAAAGGAAGAGGAACCAATCCTTAAAAAAAAAAAAAAAAAAAAAAAAAAAAAAAAAAAAAAACGAAAGTGCAAAAAAATATCCTTCAAGGAAAAAAAAAAAAAAAAACAGAAGAAAAAAGTCAGAGCTAATGAAATCGTCGAACGCGCACGGAAAGACTCGGGTCATGAGTTCCTTGATTCTCAGCTTTAGGAAACTCAGGCCCTGGCCCTTCACGACTAACGAATTGGAGAGCTTGATCGGGAGACGGAGAGGCAAAGAGAGGGAGGGAGGGAGGAAGGGAGGGAGGGAGGGGAGGAGGAAGGAGAGAGGAGAGGGAGGGAGGAGAGGAGGGGAGAGGAGGGAGGGAGGAGAGGAGGGGAGAGGAGGGGAGAGGAGGGAGAGGGGAGAGGAGAGGCGAGGAGGGAGGGAGGGAGGGAGGGAGGGAGGGAGGGAGGGAGGGAGGGAGGGAGGGAGGAAGGGAGGGAGGAGAGGGGAGGAGAGGGGAGGAGGGAGGGAGGGAAGGAGGGAGGAGGGAGGAGAGAGGAGAGAGGAGAGAGGAGAGAGGAGGAAGGAGGGAGGAGGGAGGAGGGAGGAGGGAGGAGGAAGGAGGGAGGAGGGAGGAGGAAGGAGGAGGAGGAAGGAGGGAGGAGGGAAGAGAGAGGAGAGAAGAGAGAGGAGGGAGGAGGGAGGAGGGAGGAGAGAGGAGAGAGGAGAGAGGAGAGAAGAGAGAGGAGAGAGGAGAGAGGAGAAAGGAGAGGGGAGTGAACAGAAATGACCAGCTTTTTCCCCGTGAACACCGGACCCTGCCTCGCTCAGAAGGGGTTAGTGTTCACAAGACGCAGGAATTTGCAGACCAAGTCAAATATTATTCTAAATTCCGTTTTCATATAGTACTTTTTCTATAAATCATAGTAAGACCAAGTTTGCTTATACGCAAAAAAATATGATTTTTATTTCTTTTTTCTTTCTTTCGTTCTTTCGTTCTTTCTTTCTTTCCTTCTTTCGTTCTTTCTTTCTTCGATTCATTCATTCGTTATTTCTTTCTCTCTTTTATTAACGAACTGCATATTACACGAGGATGTACATTCCATTTCTCGTATGAACCTCTATGATATTCAGTTCAATCCGTCATTTGCTCTTATTGCACCAACGATGTAGAGGAAATTGCAACACGGTGATATGTGCGTGGCATATGCCTTCACTTTGCACAGATCATGATTCTGACAACATTTACTATTTTGTGCAAAAACCTTGCAATAAGTTCCACCTGCAGCGCGTCAGTCGGTTCTGCTGTGCGCTATCTGAACGCGTGTGCTTCCTTTTCTGTTTAAAAATCCTTATCATTAAACTTATTTGAATGTGTGTGTGCTAAATCAATGTTATCTAAACCTTCTGGATGTGCATATAACCTAGTAAAAATCCTATGACTATATAAGTAATATAAATGCCTTGAGAAATATTCACAATGTTTTACTTTCTTCCAATGTCGTCTGGTATACAAACACGTCCCTTATCATCTTGTTTATTGCAATATTGCACAGAATGTTGCAGCCAAGCAGTCTCTCCTCTTCGCTTTGCTGCAGTGTGATACGCACAACATTTGTAGAACTCTATAATACCGAAAAATAAAACGTAAATTCAAAATATAATTCACATATACACCAACTTGGTCACGAAACTATGTTGCAAAGTGTTTTGAACACACCCCAAAGTCATTAGCGTTACATGGCCTTGCAATACTAACTAAGGTCGTTGCAAGCCGAAGCGCGACCTTTAAGCGGATTGATCATCTTGCCAATGCACACAAATCGAAGCAACATCTGCAGTGTTTCCAGCTCGCGAGAATAATAAAGCAACACTCGCAACAAAAGGATCTTATCAGCTTATGGTCAGGTACAGACCTTTGTGAACGTTGCAACAATAGGGAAAGTGCAAGCGTGAGTGAGGGAGAGGCAGAGAGAGAGAGAGAGAGAGAGAGAGAGAGAGAGAGAGAGAGAGAGAGAGAGAGAGAGAGAGAGAGAGAGAGAGAGAGAGGGTGGGGGGGGGGAGGGAGAGAGGGAGGGAGGGAGAGAGAGGGGGGGGAGGGGGGAGAGAGGGAGAGAGAGAGGGGGGGAGGGGGAGAGAGGGAGGGAGAGAGAGAGAGAGAGAGAGAGAGAGAGAGAGAGAGAGAGAGAGAGAGAGAGAGAGAGAGAGAGGGAGGGAGAGAGAGAGAGAGAGAGAGAGAGAGAGAGAGAGAGAGAGAGAGAGAGAGAGAGAGAGAGGGAGAAAGGGAGAGAGGGAGGGAGAGAGAGAGGGAGGGAGATGGAGAGAGGGAGAGGGAGAGGGAGAGGGAGATGGAGAGGGAGAGGGGGAGAGAGAAGAGAGATAAGAGAGGAGAGGGAGAGATAATATATATATATACATATATATACATATATATATAAATATATATATATATAAATACATATATGTATATATATGTATTTATGTATAGAGAGAGAGAGAGAGAGAGAAGAGAGAGAGAGAGAGAGAGAGAGAGAGAGAGAGAGGGAGGGAGGGAGGGAGGGAGGGAGGGAGGGAGGGAGGGAGAGAGAGAGAGAGAGAGAGAGAGAGGGAGAGAGGGAGAGAGGGAGAGAGGGAGAGAGGGAGAGAGGAAGAGAGGAAGAGAAGAAGAGAGGAAGAAAGGGAGAGAGGGGGAGAGAGAGAGAGAGAGAGAGAGAGAGAGAGAGAGAGAGAGAGAGAGAGAGGGAGAGAGGGAGAGAGGGAGGGAGGGAGGGAGGGAGGGAGGGAGGGAGGGAGGGAGGGAGGGAGGGAGGGAGGGAGGGAGGGAGGGAGGAGGGAGGAAGGAGGAAGGAGGAGAGGGAGAAGGGGAGAGAGAAGAGAGGAGTGAGAGATAGAGATAGAGATAGATATAGAGATAGATAGATAGAGACAGAGGGAGGGAGAGAGAGAGAGAGAGAGAGAGAGAGAGAGAGAGAGAGAGAGAGAGAGAGAGAGAGAGAGAGAGAGAGAGAGGGGGGGGGGAGGGATAGGGAGGGGGAGGGGGAGGGAGGGAGAGAGAGAAAGGGAGGGAAAGAGAGAAAGGGAGGGAGGGAGAGAGAGATAGGAAGGGAGGAAGGGAGGAAGGCAGGAAGGGAGGGAGGGAGGGAGGGAGGGAGGGAGGGAGGGAGGGAGGGAGGGAGGGAGGAAGGAAGGAAGGAAGGAAGGAAGGAAGGGAGTGAGGGAGGGAGGGAGAGAGGGAATGAGAAAGAGAAAGAGAGAGAAAGAGAAAGAGAAAGACAAGGAGAAGGAAAGAAGGAAAGGAGAAGGAGACGGAGAAAGAGAAGAAGGAAAGGCGAAAGAGAAATAGAAAGAGAAAGAAAGACAGGCCGAGAGACAGACAGACAGACACAGACAGACGGACGGACAGACAGACAAACAGAAACTACCACGGATTTATAAAATCTTAGATCGCCTCTCTACAATCCGTCCATCCGTTACGAATTCAGTGTATTTATCGCTCTTTGTAAATCGCAAATCAAGCCACAGTCTAACGCGGCACAACTGGTCTCACTGGGAAGTCTTTGATTAATATTTTGTTTGATCCAGATCGATCCTGGTCTCCTAACATGGCCGTTTTCTTAGTGCTGGAATTCTTCTCTCCCCTTTCTGTGTGTTATTTTATTCATTAGTAGAGTCGTGTGTATCTTTCTGTCTCTATCTTTATCTTTATCTTATCTTTATCTTTATCTCCATCTCTAGAGAGAGAGAGATGGTGAGTGAGTGACTGAGTGGGCGGGTGAGTGAGTGAGTGAGTGAGTGAGTGAGTGAGTGAGTGAGTGAGTGAGTGAGTGAGTGAGTGAGTGAGTGAGTGAGTGAGTGAGTGAGTGAGTGAGTGAGTGAGTGACTGAGCGAGCTGAGTGTGAGAGTAAATGAACGAACGATATTCTATCCTTACCCACAAAAACGGTTGCTAACTGCTATATTTCACACAACTACAGGCCTAGAAAGTGAAATAAAAATTACTAAACGAATAAAAAAGAGTTATAAATAAATCTCAAAAAAACGTCAGACTACACAGCAGTCACAGAGATCAAGGTTAGCTGTCTCATTATCACAAGAGACGTAATTATGTTGTAAAGTGATTAACATCCTTCCAGCAACTATTATTTCTGGAACAATAGAGAAGTGGAAGGGAGAGAGAGCGAGACGGAAATAAAGAGGGAGTAAGTGGAAGAGAACAAAGGGGGAGTCAAAATAAAGGTGTTTGTGAAAGATGGAATAACAAGGGAGATGTTAATAATCACGATGAGACTCGTGATAATAATGGTAATAAGAATGATAATAATGGTAATGCTAATAATAATGGTAATAATAATAAAATTAATAATGATATGATAACGAGATGATGATGAAGAATGATGAAGAATGATCAAGAATGATGATAATGATGATAACGATGACGAAGATGTTAAGACTATCTGCATTAAAGCTCCCCCCCACCCATCACCCCCCCCCCCCAACCCTGAGCCCTCACCCCGCCCTTAGTTCGCCCGTGATCTAGTGATGACCACGAGGTCGAAGAATCAATACATTTTCGGTTCATTTCCCGACAGTGCTTATCGTAATGAGATTAGTCATTAGTCACGATCGTTATAAATCGTCCTTTCCTTGTTCCCCAACTCCACTGAGGGGTTGGCGGTGGTGATGGTGGTGATGACAATGGCGCTGATGATGGCTGTAATGGTGATGACCTACACACACACACACACACACACACACACACACACACACACACACACACACACACACACACACACACACACACACACACACACATACACACACAAACACACACATATATATATATATATATATATATATATATATATATACATAAACAGAGAAAGAGAGAGAGAGAGAGAGAGAGAGAGAGAGAGAGAGAGAGAGAGAGATAGCAAGAGAGACGGACAAACGGACGAACAGACATACAGACAGACAGACACACACACACACACACACACACACACACACACACACACACACACACACACACACACACACACACACACACACACACACACACACACACACACACACACACACACACACACACACACACACACACAATGTATTAGATATGATATAACTACACACACGCATAAGTAAAAATTTGTCCAAACAAAGTACAAACAAACCAATGCACACGTCCACAGTCATAAATATTCAGTACAGAAACGCAAAGTATTCCAGCAGGGGTCGTGAGGACTACCTACCACCTACCATTACTACAAGGGCTTCACTACAAACAATCCGTTGCTATCCAGTGTGGTCGTGGGTCGTTTTTATTGCATTCTTGGGGCATTTTCCGACTGGTTGTCACATATCACGCCATACACATCACTCCCTGGTCAAGGAATTACTGTGGTTAGCGTGATAAATTGCTGTTTCCTTGTTATTTCTGCCTTGCCGTGTGCCGTCATGAAAACCACTGTCTACCATACCAAAAGTCTGTACAAAGTTTATGTTCACTATTTTCTTTCCTTGTGGTGCTGTACAGTTTCATACACCATCTCCGAACCTCCACTTGTAATATAAAAACCTAAGGCGCATTTGATATACACAAAATCACGAGAAAAAGATCACGTGAAAAATCGACTCGCCTCCGTCACATTTTTCCACGAAGGGCGACCCGTCGGCGAACACAACACGCAAACGACGAACTGCGGCGAAGGGCTTGAAATATCCCCCAAGGAACCTGCTAATGCGTCTCCACGATCGACTGCAGGCGAGGAACCCGAGGAGGGAATGGGGGGGAGGGGAGGGAGAGAAAAGGGGGGGTCCTCAATGAAACAGAAAACAACTGAGCTCACTTCCTATTCCCCCAGGGACCTGCATTTCCCCAGCAGCAACAACCAGAGAACGAACAGTGTACTCACCACATGGTATTGACTGAGCACTAATATAGGTCGTGTAGCCTGTGTTGGCTCCTCTCAGGAATTGATTGTCGTCTCTTAGCAGGCCAAAAGTGGTGTTGACTAGTGTGAATTCTTGACTTGTTTCGCTTATTTCACTGTGGCGAGGAGAGTTGGGCGTTCCTCCCCGTAAGTAACACTAGGCAAGATGAGGATTGCGTAGACGACTTCATTGTGCGAGTCGCGTTTTGCCATGTAGGACCAACTGTAGGTTTGCTTCGTGTTTTACCGAGGACAACATTGATTTTATCGATTGAGAGGAACATGCCAGTGCGTAGGGTGTCTGACAAGAGGTTCACTCGCTTATAAATCCGATATGAGGTAACCTGAGCAGAAACTACATGAGTTCTATCGCTTCTTTCCACTGGAATTTGAAACCCTTGTATTTGCAGCTACTTCCAGACCTCCTTGGCTTGAGCGCATTAGTGTGCTCATGCGCCGAACGCGGCTTCGCAACACTGAATTTCCTTCTCAAAATATTTCTCAGTGCGCTCTCTCATTCTCGCAGGGGTTTTATCTGTGTGACTTTATTATTCCCACGCGTTGTGTGAATGCACTAGCAAATAGAATTTATTCGTTTTGATACAGGATAGAAATGAGTGATGACGTTTAGTTTACATCTGGCAACGCATCTGAATCTACTCAGCTCACGAGGGAAAGTTGCCACTGCGTCGTTTAATTATTCGTTTTTAGACATT
>NC_061841.1:21788116-21813116 GCF_019202785.1 Penaeus chinensis
ACTCCATAGCAACCCGAAGACAGGAGTTTTAAATACCAGAACCATACACAAATTGGAGTTCGAATACCGTAATCTTCAACATATGTCAGGTAAGGGAGTCGAATACCACAATCTTCAATATATTAGATCTAATAGAATCGAGCACCACGCCAGTAAGCGAATAGGGAATCCAATACCACAAGCCCGGGCGACCTGGACCCAAACGTCACTTCGTCTATACTTGACAACAAAGTCAGCTGGGATCTACAATCTGCTGGGGTCAGGTGGCAGGTGATGTTACGTCCGTTTAACTCTCGAATTACTCGTGTTTTAAGGGTTTTATGAGGGTTTTTCAGGATCACTTATGAGGAAGATGGTTTATATTTGTTTGGTTTATCCTTCCGTGATTTGGTTTTGTTGTGTTGTGTTGAGTGGCTGAGACCCGAAGGCAAAGGTGTTGGGGACGTTTGTACAGTTATAATGTGGAGTTTTGTTTTTATTTTTAGCTGAATAACTAAGTTTAACGTAAGTGAAGATGATATGGTGATGAATCATGTAATTACTGAGTTAAACGGTGCGCGTGTGACTTAGTAAATGTGTTTTACAAATGTAATTTTGTGCTGTCGTGTTGTGATAGAATTATAATGATTTCTGTAGTACATTAACCTGTTGCTGTCATTCATTTTTATTTATAATAACTAATGGCTGAATTAACTTTCACAATTTCATAAGTTGAAGAAATACTTAAAATGTTAATGTTAATTATCCAGAATAGGTCATCAAGTGATGCCATGCAAAAACTATTTTACTACTGGCTAAAGTTTGTTGAGCATTTCTGGAGCATGAATAGGCCTATGGTATCCCTATAACTTGATCCATAGGTATGCAAATAGTAATAATCAAGCCTTATCTTTATGTTCCATGATTTGTTTTGACATCTTTTTAGTAGAATTTTATATGTTCTTTATTACAATAGTTTTTCTAAATCTCAGGGCAATCTTAGTTTGGTCAATTGTAAGCTTAGTGGAATTCAAGACGCAAATAGGCCTCTTTCATTTTATTAGCATTTATTTTAAGATAATAGCAAATACAACATTCTACAAATTGCAGTGAGTGCGTGATCCTGGGACAGTAAGGGGCTCAAGATGTTTTCCGCCCTGCGCAAGTTGACGGGCCGGGGAGCAGATGGCCCACTTACCCCTACGTCACCTCCAGGGGGGGTGCAGGCGATGGCTGCATCCTTACAGCGTCGATTTGCACGCGGTGTCCAGTATAACAGTATGTGTTATGAGAATATGTGTCTTAGAAGTATAATATGTTTTGTATTATAATATGTATATATTTTAATGATATAGAACAAGGTCTTTCTATGTAACAAAATCCAGCTGAGATAAAGAAACCAGAGACAAAATAAACTGTACTAGCATTAAGATCCAGAGTTCTTCACATTTTTGTTTTAATCAGTTCCTGCTGGGATGACATGTCACATTATGATTGACTACCCCTCATGCTGGGATGACCTTTTTACATTACGTAAAGCTGAACCTGCTCAAAGTTGTCTGTGTTAAAAAGTTGTGCAATTTGGCTCTAGCTTTATTTGTTGAGGTGAAATCGACCCTCATATATAGGCTTAAAGCTAAAAAAAATTATCCTCATTACCTAAAAAATAATTTATGCTGCAGTGAGGAGCATATACTTCTAATGCTTCTGATTTTTCACTCATGCAGCTGACTCTGTATGCACCCTAACATGTCCTCTAGAATGGCACTGGGGGCTCCTGGCAGGACTGGGTCCAACTTAATATTGACTAGAAGAATGAACGTAATTTCTTGCATTTGGAGATTTTGTTTGAGCTTCAGAATCGTTGGGCACCCCATGGTACTGCCTGCAGGACCCAAGGGTCTAATGATATCTTAATCAGATGTTAATGAACGATATTTTATTACAGTGAAAATAGTTATAAGAGGAGACCGGAATGTAGGGAAGTCCTGTCTCTTCAGACGCCTTCAAGGTCAGCCATTTTGTGAGGATTATGTGCCTACAGAAGAAATTCAGGTAATGTAATTTTATTTAGTTCTTGTTTTCCTATGATTTTATGTTGATTTGTAAGGTATTTTATTATCCAGTTAGATCCATATTGTACGAGTCTACTTTTTTGGGGTTTTGATCGTTAGCTGTATTCATAATTGCTTGTTAACCTTTGGTTATCTTCACTTGGAGAACTTTTAACTCCTTGCCAATGGGTTATATGTATGTACATGTCGTGGAATGTATGTACACCCATGCCAAGCATTTCAGTGCTGCTCTAAGTTATGCACACCAAGCAATTGTTAATCTGTTTTATTGTTACTGGAGTTATGCCAGTGCTCTAGCCCCTCAAAAGTAGGACAAAGTCACTTTTTAGTCATATTCATTGCAGCCAAATTCACTAAGGGTGGGAAAATTGTATAGTTCCCATGCTTTTTCCTTTGAGTTTCATATGCAAAGCTCCCATTTGCACTGGTTTCCCAGGTTGGGTCACGCTAGGTCCACAGCCATGTCTGTGCTCATTGGACACCAGGCTCCCCTCGTTCCCTGTATGGTTACATAGCGCACGTATATTTAAGCCACAGATTCCGGAACAGAGATCAGTATTCACCGATTCTCCAGCAGAACATGACAGCGGCAGCAGTATGAGGACTGCCCAGTCATTAGCTGACAGGGGAGCCTACCAGCTCCCCTTTTGATCTCCACTTCACCTCCAGTAAAAGCCATACCTGTGGGCCCTCACACCCACACAATCACTCCATAAAGAGATATAGACTAGTGCAAATAGTAGATCCAATAACATCTTCTACGCTGGTGACCCCGAAGTGACACGCCATGGCATTTCGCTCGCTCGCTTAGCTCACTCTCTGGAGGGGGAGTACCTGTAGCAGCATGACCCCGCAACCTGAAGTTCAGCATAAGTTCCTAGGTTGGAACACAGCTGTGTCTGTGCTTATTGGACAGCACGGGCTCCCCTCGTTCCCAGGGCACTTACACATTGCACATGTACTTAACCCCTTGCTGATGGGTCATGTGCTGAGGTGTCATAACAAACCGCTCGATCTGTGGAGTGTGCCTGTACGCCACGGCGTTGCACCAAAGTGCTATGAGCTTAGGGTTTGGCTTGATGTACCGAACTCCCACACTCAAAATTGCCATTAATCTCCAGAGCTTAGAGTTTTTTTTATTTTCTTCACCCGTCATTAAGGGGTTAAGCCACAGAATCCAGAACCGAGGTCATCATCCCCCAATCCTCCAGCCGAACTTTACAACAGCAGCAGCAACACAGGGACTCCTTATCCAACTGGGGAGCCTACCAGCACCCCTTTAATCTCCACTTCACCTTCAGCACCCAGACATACCTGTGGGCCCTCACACCCACACAATCACTCCATAAAGAGATATAGACCAGTCCAAATAATAAATCCAATAACATCTTCTATAAAGGCGATGACCAGTATCATTTTTGTTTTAGTAAAAGCTGTTCATTGGTATCATTTAGTGATTCTGATCAATTAGTAAATTTGATGTGATATGTAGTTTTAACAAAAATCACCAGAGGCCCTGATGGAGAGGGAACCCAGATGATGCTTATTTATATCTATACATATATATATATATATATATATATATATATATATATATATATATATATATATATATAGGTATAGGTATATACATCTCTCTCTCTCTCTCTCTCTCTCTCTCTCTCTCTCTCTCTCTCTCTCTCTCTCTCTCTCTCTCTCTCTCTCTCTCTCTCTCTCTCTCTCTCTCTCTCTCTCTCTCTCTCCCCCCTCTCTCTCCCCCTCTCTCTCCCTCTCTCTCTCCCTCTCTCTCTCCCTCTCTCTCTCTCCCTCTCTCTCTCTCCCTCTCTTTCTCTCTCCCTCTCTTTCTCTCTCTCTCCCTCTCTTTCTCTCTCTTTCTCTCTCTTTCTCTCTCTTTCTCCCTCTCTCTCCTTATATATGTCTGTGTCTGTGTCTGTGTCTGTGTCTGTGTCCGTGTCTGTGTGTGTGTGTAAAAAAGCTGCAGGGAGCCACTTAAGCCAAATCTACATCAGATACAATAGCAGCATGATTTTTTAGACAAGATTTATTATACAGATGATGAGAGAGATGTTGTAGAAGAGGCTCAGGTGTAGCAGGGCAAGTGTAAAGAAAGAGGGAGAATGAATGTCTAGATGAATGAGAGAAAGAAGGAAAGAAAAGGAGAAAGAGAGATAGTGAATGAATGAGATATTTAACAGTAAAGAGTGAATAAATAAAAGAATGAGAGAATAAAAATAAGAATGAATGAATGAAGAAGAAAACAAAAGTGAATGAATGAATGAATGATAGGTAATAAAATGAATACATGAATGGATGAAGAGAATAGAGAGAAAGGCAGACAGAAAAGAGTTAATTAACTCAATGCTGCCAGGAAAATGCTTTGCTCATTTTAAATTTTTTGTGAAATGTCTCTGCACATGGATGGCTCTGTAGGTGCTTAGCCACAAAAGAGTCAGTAGACCTTACCTGATTTCATCTTTCCTGGAATATTTTTGAAAATCAAGGAAAAGGGTTAACAGGTGAGACAGGCAGTACTCGTAAATGGCTCTTTGGGGACATAGTACAAGTGTAGCTTTCTATGTGTAGAAATAATTAATAAAGTAAACTCACAGTTTGCATGGCATATATGTACATGCCATGCCTGTTGGATTTAGGTTAATTAATGAAAGATTGCATTGTAGAAGGTTTTCTAAGAGAGGAGCTAGGGAGGGGGTTAACCCTTTGCCACTGGGTGGCATGTACATACATGCCATGGCATGCCTGGACTATATTCTGTTTGGCATGTGCATACATGCTATAGTGCACTGGTCCTGTTTTGCGGGGGCATGTACGGTCATGTCATGCACTCTATAGTGCCAATATGATCCCCCGACAGCAGGGCCTGGGCCACTATGAATACAGCCCAGGAGAGAGGGCTTTCACATTGGGAAACCACCCTGCAGTGTTTGGTTAAGGAGATAAAGTACCTATGCTGATTTCATGTAGGCTTCCCACACTTTGCTCTCGCAAAGAACAAGAAACCTCATGTATGTTCTTGCAATGAGCTTTGATTTAATTTTTTTTTTTCTTTCTTTCTTTCTTTATGTCTTTGACTAAAATCTTCAGGGAGGTTTACAGGATATAAGGGATGGAGGTTTGTTTGTTGTTGCTGAAGCACTGAAGGTGGACATGCGGATGTCTAAATGTGTGATATCAAAGTTTAATTGTCATCTGCATAGTAATTATAAGGATGCATTAGCAGATTGATTTCTGAAGTAAATTTTACAGTATTTTAAAAGATTATAGAGACATTTATGGACTGAAATGCAGTCTTGATATTACAGTTGATATAGTAGATTATTCATATTCCCCCTATTTTGCAGGTGGCCAGCATACAGTGGAGTTACAAAGCTACAGATGATGTTGTGAAAGTTGAAGTGTGGGATGTTGTTGATAAGGGAAAGAAGAAGAAGAAGGTAAGTTAAGAATTCACTAACTTTGCAATTGACCCCAAAAGGACATCAAAGTTCAGAGCTTCATTTTTGCACAGGAGGGGGAAAGCAAGTTTTGTTGGTCGATTTTTAAAGACACTTAAGTTGTAAAATGTTCTAGTGTGAATTTTTGGATACTCACAACATGAATAAATTAGACACTTTTCAGATAACTTTTTTCTCCAGTGTGCTTGCATACCCTAAAATGACAATTGCTGTGCTTCCTCCCGTAAAGATTAAATGTGTATTTTTTGGAAGTACTGGAAACAATTTTGTTTTTTCCAAGTTGTATTAATTCTGATTAGACTTTTCAGACTACCTGGTCTTAGGAATCTTGGGTTAACTTTCAGGTCCAGTTTTTTTTTCTTGGGATGTGTTAGCCCATTAATAAGATTTTTGAGTTATTTTTATGCTATTTTCATTTTTATCAAGGGTTCAGGAATGATATTTGAGTCATGATTAAATAATATACAATATATAAGTAGTTTGGTAATTGTTGGAATAGTGATCCAATAGTCAAATCAGTTGGTATCAGTGCATTGCATTTGATGGCTGTTGTCAAGAACAAATAATTTTAGTCCACAGATATCAAGCATAGAAATGGTATAGGTTCAGTTAGAGTGGCGTGGTATTAAGCACTTGTTCAGCGTCATTACCTCTTGGCCATCCATTCAACACCAGTGAAACTCTACCCTATATTTTCTAGTGAGATAGAGATTGTAGGATTCCCTCACAGTTTGCTATCAGATGAGGCATCAGACCAGACCCTCTCTTGCCCTAATATATCCGGTAGAATTTAGCTTTTACCTTTATCGGTGGCCTCAGTAATCACTTAGTGGTGTGAGAAAACACATATTTGTACTAAGTGTGATACTATACTATATTATACTAAAAGTCCCGTTGCAAATTTGCAGATGGAAGGTTTGAAGTTGGATAATACATCTTTGGAGTTTGAAGAACCAGCTCTTGATGCGGAGTTCCTAGATGTTTACAAAGGAACCAATGGGGTCATCCTTATGCTTGACATGACAAAAAACTGGTAAGTTGCTGAACACCTGATCTAATAGTTGTAATGAGGGTAATTGAATAATTCCAAGGCATTTTGCTAATAAAGCAGCAAGAACTATAATGTTTAAGAATAACTGAAGGATGTAAGAAATGAATACAAAAATATTGTAATTTCCAGGACATTTGAGTACGTCCGACGGGAGATTGAAAATGTGCCTAGTCATATTCCAATCCTGGTCCTGGCCAATCACAGGGACATGGGCCATCATCGTGTTGTGTCCGAAGATGATGTGAAGTTTTTCATTGAGAGCTTGGAGAGGTAAGTTACTGTAGTTGTATATGTATATATATTATAAGTATATGCTTATGCATAAGTATATGTATATGTATATGTTTGTATATGTTTGTATATGTTTGTATATGTATGTATGTATATATATATATATATATATATATATATATATATATAGTATATACATAGTATATACATAGTATATATATAATATGTATATATACATATATATATATATACATATATATACATATATATACATATATATATATATATATATATATATATATATATATATATATATATATATATATATATATATAATATTTATTTATATATATACACACGCATATATATATATATATATATATATATATATATATATATATATATATTATTATTATATTATTATATATATATATATATAATATAATATAATATATATATATATATATATATATATATATATATATATATATATATATATGTATATATTATATATATGTATATTTATAATATATTTATTTATATATATTTATCTATATATAAATAATATATTTATACATTATATATAGAAAAAAAAAATTATATATATATATATATATATATATATATATATATACTTATACATTATATGTATACTGCATATCTATTTTTAAAAATTTATTTGTGTTCTTTTTTTTATTCATTTACTTACATTTTTTTATTGATTAATTGATTAATTCAACCAACCAACCAACCAACCATAAAAGATATAGCCAAAAATACAGTATTTTGACAATTTGATACAGTTAGCCTATAAATAAGTTTGGCCCTTCTTAAAAATTGACCCTTGACAATGCCGAGGGGAAAATGCAGTGCCTATATTCTATATTTTGTTGTGAAATGTCTGCCCATAGATGGCTCTGCTAGTGCTTAGCCACAAAGGAGTCAATTAGTTGACCTTGCGACTGTACCTGATTTGAATTGTCGGGAAAAACGTTTTTTTTACTAGTGCTATGAATATCAATGGTGTTATTTTTATTATAAATATTATAATTATTATGATGTTTTTTAATATTAGTAACAGCAAAATAAGATAACGTAAACTATTTCGTAAATCAAAGAAAAGGGTGAATGGGCGAGACAGGCAGTAATCGTAACTGGCTCATTGGTGACTTAGTACAAGTATAGCCATCTATGTGTAAAAACAATCAAACAAGTACTAACAGTGGGCATAGCATGTGTCTACCTGTCGTACCCGTTGGCAAGGGGGTAATGAATTGGAGCCAAATGATATGATCTTTGTGTTGTAAAAAAATGAGGGTCAAAGCTTTGCTGTGCTTCCTATATTTGATGAGCAAAGTATATAATTTTTAGCATAATCCCGAAAAAAGTAATAGTAAGTGTGTGCTTCCATAGTGTTTGACAGCCTATGTATTTTATTTCCTTCTATCTCATTTTTATTTCATCTCTCTTCTCCTATTTCTTCTCCCTCATTTTAATTTTCATTCTTATTTTCATTTTCATTTTCATTTTCATTTTCATTTTCATTTTCATTTTCATTTTAAATCTCTCTCTCTCTCTCTCTCTCTCTCTCTCTCTCTCTCTCTCTCTCTCTCTCTCTCTCTCTCTCTCTCTCTCTCTCTCTCTCTCTCTCTCTCTCTCTCTCTCTCTCTCTCTCTCACTAGAAAAAGGTAAAAAAACAAAAATCACTTTTCTTACAATGGACCTCTCGGAGTGTAACACCCATATTTCTGGATGGTACCTTTGGCTGCGAGTGCCCACACCCAACTGCAATGTAAGCTGAGAAGAAAAATCTCACATAGGAGGTACCTGGCTATGGTCCTGTTTTTGGGTCATGTACGAGCTGCAAGGCACCCATACTTAATGAGTTAAGGCCTGCCTCAGTATTTTTGGTGGGCGGGGAGGTCTGTTCTCATGGAACTTACCTGAAGGAGGATAGTATATTTAGGTTATCTTTAAAGAAATGTCTATTTTTATATTATTTTATAGATCATTTAGAAAAAAAGTAATGAGAAAGTATTATCTAACATTGCTGTCTCATGTACAAACATGAGAGAGAGAGAGAGAGAGAGAGAGAGAGAGAGAGAGAGAGAGAGAGAGAGAGAGAGAGAGAGAGAGAGAGAGAGAGAGAGAGAGAGAGAGAGAGAGAGAGAGAGAGAGAGAGAGAGAGAGAGAGAGAGAGAGAGAGAAGAGAGAGAGAGAAAGAGAGAGAGAGAGAGAGAGAGAGAGAGAGAGAGAGAGAGAGAGAGAGAGAGAGAGAGAGAGAGAGAGAGAGAGAGAGAGAGAGAGAGAGAGAGAGAAAATGAGAGGGAGAGGGAGAGGGAGAGGGATAAGGATAAGGATAAGAGATAGGAGAGGAGAGATGAAATAAAAATGAGATGGAGGGAAATAAAATACCTAGGCTGTCAAACACTATGGGAGCACACACTTACTATTACTTTTTTGGGGATTATGCTGAAAATTATATACTTTGCTCATCATATTTAGGAAGCACAGCAAAGCTTTGACCCTCATCTACTCTTTTTCAGAAAATGTGTTAAACATGACAGATTCTCATGATCATTGCAGCACATGTAGAAAAAAATATGAATGAGAGTGAATATCTTTACAATGCAAGAAATACACATGTTTTTGATTCCCCATTTTCAGTGTAGACACTCAAACACATGCACAAAGAATCACAGGAAATTATAAGTTACTCATAGCTTCTGGTCAGATAGATATGCACATACATGCAGACACATACACATTAAACATACATGGACTCATGTTTACACACAAGTACACATATCCATACACATGTGAATTTCTGTGTCCACATGTACATTCTTACACAAGTAAGAATGTATATGGAAGAAAATAGTAACATAAGTGGTCTATGAAAAGCAATACCTTTGTTATACAACTGTCATGTAACCTACGGTAGGATTTGGCTCCTTTTCACAGTGGTCACTGTATATCGTGTATATGAGCACAATTTGTGTAAGCCATTAGACATAGACCGCGTGGCTGTTTGCCATGTGGCTCGAAGTCCAGCGGAGAAACATTGCTTCAGCAAGGACTAGCTGACAAGTTCATCTGACCTTGTTTGGCCTTCAGTTGTGCCCCGGGGTCCGCGGGCTCATCTCACCAGCCTTCCACCAGCCCCCCCCCCCCCCCCCCCCCCCGAAATCTATGTCAGGGTTTTTTAATTTTCCTCCCCTTTTCCCTAAAAATATTTTTTTTTTTTAGAAAAATAAAAATTCTGAAGAAACTAAAGCAAATTTTAAAATTTGTTTCTTTAAATATTGTTGATGTTTTTCCAGATTTTTCATCACATAGTGGTACACAAGAGATGCTTATGATTTAATAGCAATAGAGATATAATCGTACAATACACAAAATACCCCAGATTAAAGGAAAGTTGGATCTTTTTTGTTATAAATGAGTATCTAAAGATTTTACCCCACTTACCCACGCTGTTTATGGACAATCTCCTAACTAAGGACAGTGGTAGAGAACCAACCACCCCAAGATTTTAATCTAAGATATGTATGAATATGGTATCAATATATTAAGCCTCTTTATTACAGACCTGATGGCGCAGCTGATGTCCGGTACACAGAATCTTCCATGCGCAATGGCTTTGGTCTGAAGCTGCTGCACAAGTTCTTCAACCTGCCGTTCCTGCAGCTGCAACGAGAGACTCTCCTGCGCCAGCTGGAGACCAACACGGCAGAGATTGACGCGACCATTCAGGAACTAGAACTCTACCAAGAGAGTGACGACGCAAACTATGATGTGTATGTGTCTGGTATTGGGTTTTAACTGCTTTGCTTAAGGTGATATGTTGGTGTAAATTTATCTTTTTTTTTTTTTTTTTATTGGTGTATATTATTGTGGAGATGTGATTACAGGTTTTGTCCAGGAGGCATGTATTTATTTGTTTATTTATTTATTTAATTTCTTCCATTCCTCATTTTTTTAGTTGACTTTTGATATTCTGCAGACATGTTTCTCAGTTTTAACCTTATCTATATATCAATAGACCTTATAACAGTGTATCTCCTCATCTTCTCAGATTTTTGACTCAGCTGACTGATCGACGAAGAGCAGCAGCAGAATCGGTTGCCCCAGTTGCACAGGTTGCTGCCCCAATCAACACGTCACCCATTCCGCAGTCACGATCCATAAACAGCATGGCATCCGCAACATCTGCCCCTCCCACAGTAAATGGTCCTAATAGCTTAGGTAAGTTATATATGCTTGTAGACATCTGGTATATCACATATGTTTGTATATGAATTTATATATATATATATATATATATATATATATATATATATATATATATATATATTTTTTTTTTTTTTTTTTTTTTTTTTAATGCAGTTAAATTTTATTCTCTCATTTTGAAACATTGCAGCTGTTGCAAAGTCAGTGTCAGTTCCAGTCAGTCTATCATCATCTGCTTCAAGTACGCAGTCCAGCCCTCGGCCCACAGATCGAGTATCACCTCAAGTGCCAACACCAGCCACACAAACAGCCAAGACACCAGCAACAACACCACAAGCATCTAAGGCAGCCACGGCCACAACCCCAACCACAGCACCAAGGTTGTTGCTGTGAAAGAATTTATGCTAGAATTATTGATTTAAAGTTGGCAGTCATGCAGTTGCATATGGATGAAAGATAAATGTGTATTTTGTTTTCTTTTCTATTTTCTTTTTTCTTTGGTCTATGTTTTTTGTTGTTTCTCTTTTCATATTCTTTCTTCTTTGTCATTTTCTTTTATACTCTTCTTTTTCTCTGTTGAGTTTATCGTCTTCTTCTTTCCTTTGCCATCTTGTTTTTCTTATTCTTTCTTCTTTTTCATCATCTTCCTTTTTGTTCTTCATCTTGCTTTTGTTCTTCTTCTTGTTTTCCTTCTTCTTCTTTTACTCTGTCTTTTTGCCTCTTCTGTTTTTCTTCCTTTTCTTCTTTCTCTTCATTATCTCCTACTTCTTCATTTTCTGTTTCCTTTTATCTTGTTCTTGTTCTTCTTAGTCTAAGTTTTCATCCTGTTTTTTTCTTGTTTTTCTTGTTCTTCTTTGTCATTGTCTTGATCTTGTTTTTCTTCATCTTCTGCTCTGTCTTTCTATTCTACTTCCTTTCTTTTTCTTTTTCTCCTCCTTCCTTCCTTCTTCCTTCTTTCATCATCATCCCCTTTTCTTCCTTTTCTTCTTTTTTCTCCTCTGCTCCTTTTTTCTATTCTTTTTCCTTTCTTCTTTCTTTCTCTCCTCCTTCCTTCCTTCCTACTTTCATCATCATCATCATCATCATTTTCTAATGTCTATTTTCTCCTCACAGCACTAGCACTAACAACAGCAGCAGCAACAGCAGTAGCAACAGTCCCTCGAGTGGTGCACAAAACTCGACCAGCCAGAGTCCAGAGAAAACACAAGAGAAGACTAGCTTTATGTCTCGAATTTTTAACAAGAACAAAGACCCAGAACCTGCAGTGGAGGCAACGGCTGGTATGAGATTCTGCAGTTTAAGTCTGTCAAACTATATTTGTGTGATAAGATGATTGTGATTTGCTTGTGATTGATGGATTTATGTAATCTTTTTTTTTTTGTTATCTTGTGCTTGGTTTTTTTTTTATGGTAATATTATAGATTTTGATTTCATATTTGACTTTTAGGTGTGATTAGTTGAGATTCCTTTTTTTTTATTATTGTTTCATATATTAATTTTTGCTGTGATAAAAAAATATTTTGAATGGGACATATGAGATCATGATACTACATCTCATCTTTTGGAAATTCTTATTGTACAGTAATGCATTTTTTCCTTCTTTACAACTGTTTATTGATAGCTAGACAGATGTACCAATATTGCACAATGATCATACAAATTTTTCAACTTCGATAAACACAGTTGTGCCGCTCATAACAAGGGAGATTCATAAATAAAGTTCTCAAAGGGAATTTCTGATATATGTAGCTTACCATATATTATGTATAATTTCTTCGATCAACTCCAGACTGCGTCATGCCAACAGTAGGATCTGTGGACCCTGTCTCTGTGGACGACTTTGTACCTGATGGCGGCAAGTTAGATCAGTCTTTCTTGAGTGATGTCCTCACCTCCTCTGGCAAAGAACCCAGCCCCACTGCCGAAGAGGACAGGTACTGAGATGTTAATATATTATTATTATTATTATTATTTAATTCAGAAATAAGATAGCACAAGTGTGAATCCTGATGTTGATTGACAAGTTTGTCTTTTCTGTTCAGTAACATTATCAAATTTAAGCAAAATGAATTATGATAAGTATTATTAATGCTGTTATTATTTTATAAATTTGTAACAATTATTTTCTACTCTAGTGAGGAAGAATGTGATGGAAATCCAATGGTGTCAGGCTTCCAAGTGGACCTAGACCCAGATGACCTCAACCTCGGGTCGAATGTAGAAATTGCTGCAGACGAAGACTTTGAAGATGACTCAGTGGGAATCTTTGCAAAAGTAGACTCTGTGCTTGATAGTAAAAGTGACGAGAAAGAGGTAAGAACTTCTAAGAAGCCAAAGAATAACAAACGGAAAGTTAGTGATAGTGAGAAACTAAACTGTGAAAATGACGTTTCAGTAGCCTTGTCCAAATTAGGCCTTGAGGGGTCACCAGACACTCACAGCAATAAAGAGGCTGGGATTGTACTTAACTTTGGACACTGTGATGGGGAAGAGCAGGCCAAGGAGGACAAGTTAGATGACTGGCTAAACTCAGAAGAAGGAACTATAGCCAATCCTTATATATCCACTGCAACTGACATGCCAGAAGGAGCTACTCTAGATGACTCTGATGATAATCAAGGTGAGAGAAAAGGGTTTAAAGGTACTGTATGAACTTACATAGATGTTTATAGTATCATAAAGTAAAGACTTTAAATTTATTTTTTTCTGGAGAACAATACATAGAATTATGAAGTGTATTATAATTGTTGCATATGCCTGTTTTGTGTGTTATAAGTAGTATAGAAGTATTCATTACCATAAAGTTATAGTGTATATTTATTGATAATATTGATGATATTACAAGTGTATTTGTGCTAGGAAATACCTACTTGTTAGACAGACAGTATTTTGATTTCAGTTATTATTATTATTGTTGTTATTATTGTTATTATTATTATTATTATTATTATTATTATTATTATAATTATCATTATTATTATTATCATTATCATTATATTATTAACTTTACTAGTATAATTGCTATTATTTTTATTATTGTTGTCATTATTGTTATTATTATTAGTATTATTATTATTATTATTATTATTATTATTATTATTATTAACCCCTTGCCGATGGGTATGACGTGTAGACATGTACTATGCCCACAGTGAGTACTTGTTTGATTGTTTTTACACATAGATGGCTACACTTGTACTAAGTCACCAATGAGCCAGTTACGAGTACTGCCTGTCTCGCCTGTTCACCCCTTTCTTTGATTTACGAAATATTTTACGTTATCTTATTTTGCTGTTACTAATGTTAAAAAACATTATAATAACTATAATGGTTATAATAAAAATAACACCATCGATATTCATAGCACTAGTAAAAAATACATTTTTCCCGTCAATTCAAATCAGGTACGGTCACAAGGTCTACTAATTGACTCCTTTGTGGCTAAGCACTAGCAGAGCCATCTTTTTTCACAAAAAATATAGAAAATAAGCATAGCATTTTCCCCATTTTTTTTTCATTTTCCCCAGCGACATTGGGTTAAGTAGTAGCTGCAGTAGTTGTACTGTTGTTGTAATTATTATTGCTTTTCTTGTTGTTTTGCTGTTGTTATTATAATGATTATAATTATTATTTTTATTATTATTATTATTATTATTATTATTGTTATTGTTATTGTTATTATAATTATTATTATTATTATTATTATTATTATTATTATTATTATTGTTATTATTATAATAATTATTATTATTATTATTTTTTATTCTTTTTCAGCATCATCAATGTTATATTATTATCATTATTAATGTAATTGCTATCATCATCATCATCATCATCATCATCATCATCATCATCATCATCATCATCATCATCATCAATATTATTATTATCATTATCATTATTATTAGTACTAGTAGTAATAGTAGCAGTATCATTATCATTGATGGTATCAATATTATTATGATTATTATGATTATTATTATTATTATTATTATCATTATTATTAATATTTTTATTATTGTTGTTGTTGTTGTTGTCATTATTATAACTATTATTGCTATCATTATCGGTGTCATCATTGTCATCGTTATTGTCATTGTCATCGTCATATATATATATATATATATATATATATATATATATATATATATGTATGTATGTATGTATGTATGTATGTATGTATACACACACATACACATATATATAATACACTCCTGGCATCAGTATAATCTAAGTGCATGGTATAAGTGTTACTCCTACTGTGTAGTGTAAGTGGTACGTGCAGTACAAATGTTACTCTTGATATCAGGTTCCTCAGTGGAGACGTGCAAAGGAGTGGAGAAGATGAGCCACCACAGCTGTAGCACATCAAGGAGCGAGAGCCCAACAGAACACTCGGAGCGCAAAAAGAAGCATAAGAAGAAGGATAAAGAAAGGAAGGAAAAGGTAACATACAGTTCTATAGGCACATGCATCCACAAGCGCACAAGGGCATAGACATACAGATACACATTTGTATGCACTGTGAAAGTTTGTGTGTGGCTTTTACACACAGTTCACACAACCTCCTGCACATGTACATATTTAAATAAAAAATCATGATATTGTATATACAAAAGTTGATAATTATGTCTTTCATGAAACTGTGTCATTGCTTTTATTGCAGGATGATGATAAGTCATCTAAGAAACACAAGAAGAAGAGCAAAGATAAAGACAAGGAGAAGGACGGAGACAAGAAGAAGAAGAAGAAAAGGCGAGACAAAGAGAAGGACGACCTCGAGGAATTCTTCGGAGCCTCGCCAGAGAAGGAGTTTCGACGAGGCTTACGAAGCCATCTGAATCCGGCCATTCCCTGTTCTCCCTTAGTTCGTCCAAATAGTATTTACGTAGAAGCTTCCAGTTCGGTCTTATTGATAGTATTTTCTTATTTATATAGTTGGTAAGGTATGGGATGGACTGTCATGTATGTGTATCAGTCAGAAAGTTTGTTATTTGTGCTTGGACAGTACAGTGTATATGAACCTTTTGAGATATAGATTTTTTTTTTTCTTTTTAAGAAGAACCAGGGATATTACACCATTTGTATCGAGTAATTGTGAATCAAAACCATTACCACTGTTATGAAAGTGAATCTTCTTTATCAAAGATTAATATGTAAAGTTTTGACAGTGTATGATAAAGGAATGCCCAATGCCTTTTCTTGACAGTGTAAGCCATTATATAACTTTTTCTTTTTTTCTTTTTGGATAATGTCCATTAGGAAAAAGAATGGTCTTTGGAAACCTGCTCATTTTTTTTTTTTTTCATAATTGCAAAGATTTTCTATTTTCTTTTTTTTTTCTTTTTTTTTTATTTATTTATTTATTTATTTATTTATTTATTTATTTTTGAATGGGTTTGGGCAATGATGACCATATTTTAAACACTGATTTCCATATAAGAGGATTTTATAATTAACACTCCATTAATGCATTTCTAAGATTTTTATCACTGGAGAATATAAATGTAAAATTGAGAATTGTTAGTGAAAACAGTGAGCATAAGATGCTGGTTGAGATAGCTGGATATTTTATATTTCATCAATGATTTTGCTCTTCCAAATTGATATGAAATTATAGACAAAAATCTTGACAAAAATAAGTACTTCTATATTTATATATAAGATGGAAAAATTAGAGACAAATATTTAAAGTTTCATAGTAACATCATCATTTGTAAAGTGGTGATGAAAGAGAAGAGAAAATAGTCTTACTGTTTACTGAAGGTGCCATGCGAATAATTTAAGGAGAGGAACACAGCATTTTTACCCTTAGTGTCATAAAAATAACTTTTGTGTGTTTTTGTTATTGTTGCCAATTTTTACACCATTATCATCATCATCATCATCGTCCAAAATACGACTGGGTTAAATCATTCCCTGTTATTCTCTTCACAAGTCCACTGTTCTGGAACTGGTCAATACTTACGTCGCCATTTTCATTATTTTTATTATTGCTTCATGTTTCTCATTCTAAGAATTATATTCAATATTGTTAACATTATTTTTTTATTGGTTACCATTATCATATCATCATATTGGATGCACCAAAATCGTACGAGGGCTGTGACGGAAGATTTCACAGTGGTTGTACATGCCGGATCACAATTTGTAAACGCACCAATGTAAGTTTTCCTCTCCTTGCTTGCGTATGTTGACTAATAATGTTGTGGCCTTGGCTTTAGTTAATCTGAGCTTGGGAAATGTGAAGATAAGCTTTGGCCAGAGTAATAAAGTGTTTGCTATATCCTTTAATTTGATATGTGTTACTGAGAAGCAGTTATTGACTGATAGTCATTTCTGTCCATGATTATTGCAATTTATTTTTTTCTTCTTCAGAATCAGAGCCATTTTAGTAATCATTGTATGGACGTGATATGGAGTGAACTGTCTATGAATGTTCAACTGGAATGATATTACTTTCCTCTGATTGTCATCATCAGTATTGTTGTGGGTATAGTTATTCTCCATATGGTTACTGGTAACTAACTGTTAATGTGTTAATTGTTGAGTATAACATGTTTATGTTTACATTTGTCATTAGAGTTGGTGTGAAGCTATTTAGGTGTAGATTATTTGTTATGATTTTTTTTTTTTTTTTCTTTTTGCCAAGATGCAAAAAAAAAAAGAAGGGAAGATGTTATAAAATGGGAAATCTTGAGAGTGTCTGAAGAAGAAGATGGATCAGCTGTAGTGGACAGCCATTGCATCTTATGTTGACCCGTATGTCATTCGTGTAGAATGTTCTCAGAGTACCTTGTGCTGGTTGGTTTTGGGGTTTGAGTTTTGTTCTTATTGTTTTCATGATTCTTTTGCCAAATATTAGTACTTAATTACATCCTTACATACATATGTATGTATACATCTTCGCTTGTGTATCCATACACACATGTGCATACAGTGAGCACAGGAACACGTGTACAAGCATATACACAAATGCATGTATGTACACACAAGCATACACAACCACAACCACACATAAATACATGTGTACCCACACCCTTGCATACTACACCCATAGACACCCACACTCATACCCACCCACACCCACTCCCACCCACCCACTCTCTCTCTCTCTCTCTCTCTCTCTCTCTCTCTCTCTCTCTCTCTCTCTCTCTCTCTCTCTCTCTCTCTCTCTCTCACACACACACACACACACACACACACACACACACACACACACACACACACACACACACACACACACACACACACACACACACGCACACACACGCAAACACTCGCAAATACACGCAAACACACGCAAACACACATAAAAAAATAAAAAAAATGCAGTAAAATTATAATTATTAGATTTGAATATTACAAATTATATAGAGTTATTGTTTATTAATTTGAAACAGCCCTATTTTTGTAGAGATCAAAAGTCATCAAGGTGTTTTTTACTCTTTAATCTGTTTATTAGGAAGACCCTGTATTATGGCCTTATTTTAGTACAAATATAAATTAATTGGTTTCTATCCTTTACTTTTTCTAGGGATAGTGTAAATAGATCACCTATAGTCAGTTTTATATAAAGGGATTGTGCCATGGCACTTTGAATCTTAGGATTTTAAAATAGAAATGGGATAGAATTATAACCCGGTTTTAGGCCCCGCGTGAAATTACTCGCGTATGTTGGTTCATGCAGAAAGTTGTTTATACTAGAGTTTTCAAATTTATTTTCTACCACTGCTTGCTTTCAGTTCGTGCCCTTTTATATGCCTGGTTTATTTATCACTAACTTCTTGCAAGCGTCGCAGAGCAAAAGCAGATGTGAATCTCGTAACACGTAAGCTCAAATTCACAGTCCCGTAGGTTCCCCCCATAATTTCTTGGTCAGGTTTTTGGGTTAATGGCCGCCTTTAATTACGCGATGACTTTGTGTTACAAGGGAAAGAGGTCAGGCTTCTCATCTTTTTTTTCTAACTCTATCTTAATAATGATTAAGCTTCTGATTCCTGGAACTAATGATTTTGTTCTGATATTTTTGTTTATATGAAAAGTATGATAATAATAATAAAAAAAAATTGTTAATACATGTTCTCATTATGAAACCGGTGTGAATTATGTACATTTGAAAAATTGAAGGTTGGTGAGTGTTCAGGTCTGATTAGACTTAAGAATTAAGGACTTTAGGATTGATACATTAAAATTTACCAAGATTATGTTAGTTTGGTTCTTGAATGAAGACTTGTACCTTATTTTGCAATATGAAGTTTATATATATATATATGATCAGGGAATCAGTTCCTATTTTGAAGATGGTTATTTGAGTGTAAAAATAATTAATGTGATGTTAGGGATAGAATGTATATGCTGGAACTTTTTTGAATATTACAGAACATGTGATTTTTTTTTACTTTGATTTACCTCATGTTTTTTTAATTCATTTTCCATTTTAATTCTGAATTCGAAATTCATTCAGAAAAAAATACATGATGAATTCTCATCTTCTATGTTAAAGTGGACCTTCATAAGTACACCTTATTACTAGAATAAACAAAATTTGTAAAAAAAAGAAAAAGAAAAAATAATATCCAAAAATTTATGTTGTTGTAATCAAATACAACTTATTATAACCTTGAATTCCTTTTATATAGCACAGCCTTTGTCCGAACTTCAGCTATTGCAGACGAGGCTATACCTGTCTCGGTATTCAGGGAATAGTTTCCATTATGACAAATGTAGAAAAACTTGTGAATGAGAATGGAAGTCTTTGAGATGTTTTGATTATATATTCATCAGAAATACATATAGTATTTCAGTTGAAGATATGAATGAAATACATTAGATATAAGATATTCATTTGCATTCATTTTACTACAAATATATTTTGATTTACTAACCAGTGTGGTGTATGTGACATTGAAAATATCTTGCACCTGCTGGATGGATTTATAATAGAACACATCTAATCTAATCTAATGAAATCTTATTAACAGGATATCTAACTACTAATGTATGTGAGCTATTCAAACATTATTTTAGCGTGGTGATTTGTAGATCTCGGGTATTATTACAAGGGTTCGTGTGTGTGGGTGGATGCGATCATATATATATATATATATATATATATATATATATATATATATATATATATATATATATATATATATATATATATATATATATATATATATATATATATATATATGAATGCTAAGATACTCTTCCGTGTTGATACTATTTAGAAATAACCACAATGCAAAAACTAGATTTATTGAAAATGAGACTACAGTTGCGAAATCCACCTGGATTCCATCTTCAGATCTGAAGAGGAAAGGGAGAGGAGGAGGTATAAAGAGATAGAGCAGAGGCAACGCGGTAGCCTAGGACAGGTGAGGACAGGTGAGGACAGGCGAACGGAAGCGAAGGAAGGTCAGATCAGGTCGGAGGAACAGGCGAAATATGCTACCTTCGAGGTAGAGGGAGGGCTGGTGTTGACCAGGTTGCGACGGAGTGTGTTCACCTGGCGAAAGAGCAGCCTGCAATGAAGAGGGCGACGGAGAGACTAGATCTCCTTACTGTAGGACAGGCTAAGGACGTAGGGCAGGTGAGGAGTCTCTTTAGGAGGGGAGTTGTTGTAGAAGGTACGCGGCGCCCTGAATAACGCGACGTCGGTTAAATGAGGATAGCCCACTTTGGGGAACGAGCGACGCAGGAAGTCGATCTCTCCATCCAGGTACTGGGGGTCACAGATGCGGAGGAACAGCAAGACGGCAACATGGTACGAGAAGAAATGTATGTACATAGGCTTCCTGTATATAGAGAAGTGGTCAGCAGTGCGATGAACTTGGATGTCAAAGAAAGGGAGCTTGTTAACCACACATTCCACCTTGAAACGGATGGAGAGAGAGGGAAAGTGAAGATGCGTCATGGAGAATATGAATTAGACTCCACACACAGACGAATCAGCTGGAGGAAGACGTCGGTGGGTAGAGGGAGACGAGGATCCACTGGGGCGAGCCTCCACTGAAGGAAAGCGAGGACGTCATCGAGCGGGACCTTGGTGAACAGGCAATCGACATACAAGCTCATCATGATCGCCGGCGAGACACCGCGGACACGGGAAATGAAATCCTTAAAGTGGCGGAGGTGAGCGGAAGAGGAGGTACCAAGAAGGGGAGTGAGAGACTTCGTCAACCAGGCTGCAAGAGGGTGCATCACAGATCCCCGGGAGATGATGTGGCGCACGGCCGGCTTGTGGGTTTCCCATAGAAATGAGGGAAGCGAAAGTTAATGATCTTGAACCTCTGATAGAGGTTCGACTCCGGGAAACAGGCTGCTAACTCTTTCAGGCGTTGGTGGAAGGTAGCACCAATGCGTTTTCGGGAGTCGTTGGTCTGCGGGATATAGGTGGAGGCGTCATCAAGCAGGTCCCGGGCCTTTTGCGGGTAGTAGACACGGTCGAGGACCACCACCGAGTTGCCCTTGACAGAAGACAAAATGGTGACAACTTCCCTGCGCAGGCTTTGAAGGAGCTCACGGTAACGCCTGGGAATGGAAGGGCTTGGAGGGAGGAGAGACTCGAGGGCCGGGATGAAAGCAACACGAAGGAGTGAGACATCCGACAAGGAGTTCCTATGACACGAGATGAAACAGTCAAAGGATGAAAAAATGTCAAATCCGTGAATTGTCTTTCCTTCCGCTGATGTTCACTCGTGGAATCCGCCGTAAACAAGCTGCTGCCTAATTTCAACTGGAACAGCGGCTTTTCGCCTGCCGATAGTCTCCTCGCTTCCCACATGCTCCGCCTTCTCCCGTATGCCGGCCACCCTGCACATAGTCCGCACAATCCTCCGACCTGACCTGACCTCCCTTCGCTTCTGTTCGTCTGCCCTCACCTGTCCCAGGTTACCGCGTTACCTTTGCTTTCTCTCTTTTATAACCCTCCTCTCCCTTTTTCAATAAATCTATTTTTTTCATAGTGTGTTTTTCTGCCATATATATATGTAATATATATGTATTATATATAACATATATATATATATATGTAATAAACATATTATATATATATATATATATAATATATATATAATATATATGTAATAAACATATTATATATATATATAATATATATATATATATAAATATATATAATATGTATATAATATAAATATATATATATATATATATATATATATATATAATATGTATATAATATAAATATATATATATAATATGTATATAATATGTATATAATATGTATATAATATATATAATATATATATATATATATATCTATTCATATATATGTACGTATATATATGTATATATATATATATATATATATATATATATATATATTCATATGTATGTACGTATGTATATATATATATATATATATATATATATATATATATATATTCATATATATGTACGTATATATCTATATATCTATATATATAATATATATATAAATATATATATATATATTTATTCATATATATATGTACGTATATATATATATATATATATATATATATATATATATATATATACATATATATATATATATATATATATATACATATATATATATAATATATATATATATTATATATATATATATGTATATATATATATATATATATATATATATATATATATTCATATATATGTACGTATATATCTATATATCTATATATATAATATATATATAAATATATATATATATATATATAGATATATATATATATTCATATATATATGTACGTATATATATATATATATATATATATATATATATTCATATATATATGTACGTATATATATATATATATATTATATATATATATATATATATATATATTATATATGTGTGTGTGTGTGTGTGTGTGTATATGTAAATATATATATATATATATACACATATATATAAGTGTGTGTATGTATATATGTATATATATATACGTATATGTGTACATATATATATATAAATAAATATATATGTATATATATAAATATATATATATATATATACACACACGTATATATAAGTATATATATATATACATGTGTGTGTGTGTGTGTGTGTGTGTGTGTGTGTGTGTGTGTGTGTGTGTGTGTGTGTGTGTGTGTGTATGTATATATATATATATGTGTGTGTGTATACATACATACATATATATATATATATATACATATATATATATACATATACATATACGGACTTTCTGGTTTGACACATAAACTACACTTCCAATGTATGCAAAGCTCTGTGTGACTTTAATATCCTCACCACAATCACATACTAGCTGAACAGGTCCTCCTATCGCATCCTCAAAAATCCTGCAATAGATATTGGTCTTGTTCCAGGAGACCTCTAAACCCGAAGACACCCCCTCAAAAAGCCTCTAGAGCTGTCGTTAGGGTTTCCAGAGACTCGGTCAGGATAGCAGATCGATGGTGATATTCATGTTACCCAGTGTTGCTCCACAATGATTTTGGATAGTAGCTCTACTTTCAACAGTATTCAAATGTTGAAAAGTGTGAATACATTAACACAATCCAGCCTAACTCCTGAAGTCACAAACCCCCACCATTACCCGTATATAGGCTTGCTATTAACCCCTTGCCGACGGATACGACGGGTATACACGTGCTTTGCCCACTGTTAGTACTTGTTTGATTGTTTATACACATAGATGGCTATACTTGTACTAAGTCACCAATGAGCCAGTTAGGAGTACTGCCCGTCTCGCCCGTTCACCCTTTTCTTTGATTTACGAAATATTTTACATTATCTTATTTTGCTGTTACTAATATTAAAAAACATTATAATAATTATAATGTTTATAATAAAAATAACACCATCGATATCCATAGCACTAGTAAAAAACACGTTTTTCCCGCCAATTCAAATCACGTATGGTCACAAGGTCTACTAATTGACTCCTTTGTGGCTAAGCACTAGCAGAGCCATCTATGAGCAGACATTTCACAAAAAATATAGAAAATGGGCATAGCATTTTCCCCATTTTTTGTTCATTTTCCCCGACGGCATTGGGTTAAGAACAATCATGATTTCACAAATACCACCGTAACCCACACCACTTTCAGGTTTGCTGTTAATCCAGTAATCCTTACCCGCGACTGAACTCACGACGGCGTCTACATTGACTCGAAGCGCCAGGATTCGGTCTCTGAGGCTTCGGTAGGTGATTTATGATAATTTGAGGAGGGTGTGAACGCCAACCTTGCCTAGCACGCTGAGAAGTGTATTGTCTGGGTGATTGCTGCAGTCCTCCCCCCCCCCCCCCACACACACACTCACGCACGCACACTAACACTCACACACACACACACACACACACACACACACACACAACTACATATGTCAGAAAAGGCGTAATGCACAACAGAGATTTATTGAAAAAACAGTTTTGAAATCCTGGTGGATTTCATCTGCAGTAAGACCTGAAGATGAATTCCGAAACTGTTGTCTCATTTTCAATAAATCTTGGTTGTAAAGTGTGGGTTTTGTACATAGTACCAACACAATGCTGTTTTATCATTCATATATACATACATATATATATGTATATATATGTATATATATGTATACGTATGTATATATTTATATTTATATCTATATATATATATATGCACATATATATTAATATATATATATGCATATATATATATATGTTATATATTATATATATATTATGTATATATCTATATATATATATATATATATATATATATATATATATATATATATCATTGGCATCACCAGTTCAGGTGTTTTTTGACAGGCTAATTGCGTAGGATAAAACTTAGGTCTATCACTATGCTTCACAAACTAAGGCAGTCAAAACAAAGGAGGCACTTTGACCCCAAAAAAGACACGCGTCACATCTCGGTAAGCAAGGTCATGCTCACAGTCTTTTAGGACCAGCATGGAGTAGTGA
>NC_061841.1:21823116-21825616 GCF_019202785.1 Penaeus chinensis
CAAGACAATAGTAATTTCGAACACCATCACCTTATTTTTTTTTTTTTTTTTTTTTTTTTTTTTTTTTTATTCAAGTCGTATGGTGTATGGTCTACCAGCTACACGTACAAAAAACACATGTTAAACACCTGGTTTACTGAGGCTCGTGGCAAAGGGGGTCGAAATAAGTGCTGTGTGGGAAAGAAAGTGTTTTTTGCGTAGTAAAGAAAAGGTACTGAAGTAACTAGTGAGTCTGATATCTTTCCTTGCTATAGATGAAATAGTGGGACAAAGTGGATAGAAAAAAAGGTGTCTACGAAAATTTACATGTTGAAAAGTTTCCTGAATTTTAATAGTGATATTATCTACATTGCTGTTTTATTTGCTTTGGTAACGCCGTAAAGCAGAACTTCTGTGTGAAAATGAATGCAGGATACCGAAGAAAATGTTTTATAAAGAGAATCTAGAGTTTTAGTTTTAGTGCTTGCGCAGTTTTGTGATTTATGCTTTTCCTTCCTCCCCCCCCCCCCCCTCTCTCTCTCGCTCTTTCTCTCTCTCTTTCTTTCTCTCTCTCTTTTAACCCCGTGACCCCCCTTCCTCCCTCCCTCCCTCCCTCCCTGTCTCTCTCTCTCTCTCTCTCTCTCTCTCTCTCTCTCTCTCTCTCTCTCTCTCTCTCTCTCTCTCTCTCTCTCTCTCTCTCTCTATCTATCTATCTATCTATCTATCTCTCTATCTATCTCTTTCTCTATCTCTGTCTCAGTCTCTCTCTATTTTACTCTCTTTCCGTCTCTCTCTCTCTCTCTCTCTCTCTCTCTCTCTCTATCTATCTGTCTTTCTATCTATCTATCTCCCTATCTATCTCTTTCTCTATCTCTGTCTCAGTCTCTCTCTCTTTTACTCCCTTTCCGTCTCTCTCTATCTATCTATCTATCTTTCTATCTATCTATATATCTATCTATCTATCTATCTATCTATCTATCTATCTATCTATCTATCTGTCTGCCTATCTCTCTATCAATATATCTATATATCCATCTCTCTCTATATATCTATCCATCTCTCTCCCCCCCCCTCTCTCTCTCTATCTATTTATCTGTCTTCACCCCCCTCTCTCTCTCCTCTTCCTTCTTTCTTTCTTTCTTCCCTCTCTCTCTCTCTATCTATTTATCTGTCTTCACCCTCCTCTCTCTCTTTCTTCCTCTGTGTGTGTCTGTGTCTCTCACTTTCACTCTCTCTCTCTCTCTCTCTCTCTCTCTCTCTCTCTCTCTCTCTCTCTCTCTATCTCTCTCTCTAGATATATATACATATATATATATATTCATATATATGTATATATATATATATATATATATGTATATATATATATTTATATATATATATATATATAAAATCATCCCTCTCTATCCTCCTCTTTCTCTCTCTCTCTCTTTCTCTCTTTCATATAAAATCATCCCTCTCTCCGTCCCTCCCCCCTCTCTCTCTCTCTCTTTCTCACCACCATATTCCCTCCCCTTCAGTGAGCTCCGAAATCTAACCGCAGATTTTGTCTTCCAGTGTAAACACACTCAACGACTAAGATTTTGAATAGAATCCTGCAGTGACACGACAATATGTGCTAGAAGCCAAGACTCCGGCTTCCTTCCTCCTCGCTCTCGAAGTCTTTACACGACCTAGGCTAAGTCCCTCTCCCTGTGACTGTGTCTCAGGAAGGTGTAACATCTTTGGAAAGTGTATCAGGAATGTATATGAAAATATATTCGTAAAGTGTATCGTTCGACCTGTTCTTTTTCATAGAAGGTCTGTCTTTCTGTCTTACCTTCCTCCTCACTGGCTTGCCGAAGTCGAGAAGAAGAAGGAAAAGAAGATTGCGAAAAGAGACATCCCCACGAAGAAGGCAAGAAGGAAAACTCGAAAACACGATAAAGAAAAACACGATTAAAAAGGGAGAAATCGAATCAAGCGATAAGGAAGTCTATAAAGAGTATATCACAAGTGCCATTGTTTTCCTTATTTCTTCTCCTTGCTCATCATGGCGAAGCTTCTGAACATTTTACTCCAGAGGTCTGACGAGTCCATTCCTTGGGGCTTCAGGCTTCAAGGAGGAGCTGACTACAAGAAGCCCTTGACTGTCCAGAGGGTGAGTTCTCATAGATTTTATTCCTGTTTTTTTTTTTTTTCTCACACATTACTTCCTTTCTTAGTGCCTAGTGACTTTCCTATGGTTGATTCTTCTTCATTTTTTCATCAATTTCCTTCTTTCTTTTTTTCCTACCTTTTCCTGGTGACGAGGATGTCTCTCTTGACTTTATAATAATTTTCTCAGCTATATATGATGCTGAAATTCGGAAGGCTAAACACAGTACATCTTACACATCACTAAGAGACAATGTCCTAAGAAATGATATCAATGTAATCATTAAAAAAATAGACTTTCGTTTTTCTTTATTATTTTTAGTGTGGAAATCTATTTAAAGATATGAAATAATGACTTTAGAGTAGAAAGCCCGAGGAAGTTTGGCAA
>NC_061841.1:21840616-21843116 GCF_019202785.1 Penaeus chinensis
ACATATATGTATATGTATATGTATTTATGTGCATGTATATGCATACACACACACAACACACACACACACACATACATATACATATATGTATATGTATATGTATTTATGTGTATACACACACACACAACACACACACAAGTATCTTTCTTCAAATCCGCCAATACGTTTCCCGAAAAAAAACTTTAGTCTATCCGTTTGGACTCCGTTTCAAAGACTATTTTCATAACCTAAATACAAAGCGAGAGTCTGGGAAAAACACAAAATAAGACTTTTCTATAAAGCAGTGTAACACGTATTAGTGTAATTCACATTATATAAGTGTAATGTAAATATTGAATGAATATATAAATAACCTTTCTCTCTGCCGGCTTTTGACGAGTGGAGGAAAAATTACAATATTTTAAAAATCATTATTATTATTATTATTATTATTATTATTATATATATATTATATTTATATATATATATTATATATATATTATATAATATATATAATATATATATATATTATATATATTTTGTTACTATTAGTTTACGCGAGTGAACTTAACGCTTTTTTTTGTTTATGTCAATAAAATAAATAAAACGCGGAAGAAGATAGTGAAAACAAAATTAAAAAATATTATTAGAAATCAACAGGGTCAGGATTACTTGATTATACTGACCTGTCAGTATAATCTACCTGCATGGATATATATATAGATTTATATATATATATATATATATATATAGATATATATATATATATATATAATATATATAATATATATATCAACCTATCTATCTATATTTCTCTCTCTCTCTCTTCTCTCTCTCTCTCTCTCTCTCTCTCTTCTCTCCTCTCTCTCTCTCCTTTTTTTCTTTTTCTCCTTTTTTTCTTTTTTTTCTTCTCTTTTCTCCTCTTCTCTCCTTTCTTTTCCTTTTTACTTCTCCTCATCTTTTTCTTCTTTTCTCCTCTCCTTCCTTTCTTTTTCCTTTTACTTCTCTCATCTTTTCTTCTCTCTCTTCTCTCTCTTTTCCTTCTCTCCTTCTTTTCCTTTTCCTTCTCTCTCTTTCTTTCTCTCTTTTCCTCTCCTCTCCTTTCTTTCCTTTCTTCTCTCTTTCTTCTCTTCTTTTTCTCCTCTCCTCTCCTTTCTTCTTCCTTTCTCCTCTTCCTCTCCCTCTTCTTTTCTTCTCTTCTTTCTCTCTTCTCTTTCTTTCCTTTTTCTTTCTTCTTTCTCTCTTCCTTTTCTCCCCTTTCTCTCTTCCTTTCTTTTCTTTTTCTTCTTCATCTTTTCTTCTCTTCTCTTTCTCTCTCTCTCCTTTTTTCCTTTTTACTTCTCTATCTTTTCTTCTCTCTCTTTTCCCTCCTCTCTCCTTCTTTCCTTTTTTTCTTCTCTTTTCTTTCTTCTCTTTTCTTCTCTCCTCTCCTTTTTTTCCTTCTCTTCTTCTTTTCCTTCTCTTCTCTTTTCTCTTCCTCTCCTTTCTTTTCTTTTCTCTCTCATCTTTTCCTTCTTTCTTTCTCTCTTTCTTCTTTCTTTCTCTCTCCTTTTCTTCTCTTCTCTTTTCCCTCTCCTCCTTTCTTTCTTTCTTCTCTCCTTTTCTTCTTTCCTTCTCCTTCCTCTCCTTCTTTCTTTTCTTCTCTCTCTTTTTCTTTCTCTTTTCTCCTTCTCCTTCTTTCCTTTTCTCTTCTCTTTTTCTCTCCTTTCTCCTCTCCTCC
The DNA here is from genome assembly GCF_019202785.1 of Penaeus chinensis. Classification (NCBI taxonomy): domain Eukaryota; kingdom Metazoa; phylum Arthropoda; class Malacostraca; order Decapoda; family Penaeidae; genus Penaeus; species Penaeus chinensis. The sequence goes on from NC_061841.1 coordinate 21,842,316, forward strand.
TTCTTCCTTTACTTCTCTCTCTTTCTTCTCTTCTCTTTTCCCCTCTCTCCTTCTTTTCCTTTCTCTCTTCTTTCTTTCTCTCTCTTTTCTCTCTCCTCCCTTCTTTCCTTTTCTTCTCCCTTTTCTTCTCTTCTCTTTTCTCCTCTCCCTCCTTTCTCCTTTTCTTCTCTCTCTTTTTTCTCTTCTTTCTCCTTCCTCTCTTCTTTCCTTTTCTCTCTCATCTTTTTCTTCTCTTTCCTCCCTCTCTCCTCTCCTTTCTTTCTCTTTTTCCTCTCTCTTCTCTCTCCTTTTCTCTCTTCCTTCTTTTCCACTCTCTCTCTTTTTTCTCTTCTCTTTTCTCCTCCTCTCTTTCTTTCTTTTACTCTCTCTCTTTCTTTCTTCTCTTTTCTCCTCTCTTCCTTTCTTTCCTTTTTACTTCTCTCATCTTTCTTCTCTTCTCTTTCTCTCTCCTCCTTCTTTTCCTTTACTCTCTCATTTTTCTTCTTCTTCTCCTTCCTCTCCTTTCTTTTCTTTTTACTTTCTCTCTTTTCTTCTCTTTCTCTTTCTCCTCTCCTCTCCTTTTCCTTTTTCTTCTCTCATCTTTCTTCTCTTCTCTTTTCTCCTCTCCTCTCCTTTCTTTTCCTTTTTACTTCTCTCATCTTTTCTTCTCTTCTCTTTTCTCCTCTCCTCTCCTTTCTTTTCCTTTTTACTTCTCTCATCTTTTCTTCTCTTCTCTTTTCTCCTCTCCTCTCCTTTCTTTTCCTTTTTACTTCTCTCATCTTTCTTCTCTTCTCTTTTCTCCTCTCCTCTCCTTTCTTTTCC
>NC_061841.1:21881662-21884162 GCF_019202785.1 Penaeus chinensis
TCTCTCTCTCATCCTCCCCCTCCTTTTTCCTCTCTCTCACTCTCTCTCCTCATTTTACCCCCCTCTCTCTCATTCTGACAATCTCTCCTCCCCTTCCCTTCCCCACCCTCTCCCCCTCTTTTCTCTCCCCCTCCTTCCTCTCTCGTTTTTCCCCCCTCCCCCTCTTTTCCCCCTCTCTCCCCCTCTTCATCTCTCTCTCTCCTCTCATTCAACCCCCCCTCTCATTCTGACAATCTCTCTCTCTCTCTCCCTCTCCTTCTTCTCCTCTCTCTCCTCACTCGCTCTCCTTTCCTCTCTCTCTCTCTCCTCTCTCCCCCTCCTCTCTCTCTCTCTCTCCTCTTCTTTTCTCCTCTCTCTTCAAACCCCCTCTCTCCATTCTGAAAATCTCTCTCTCCTCCTTCCTCTCTCTCTCTCTCTCTCTCTCTCTCTCTCTCTCCCCCCTTTTCCTCTCTCTCTCTTCATCTCTCTCTCTCTCTTTCTACCCCCCTCCACTCCTTTTCCCTGACAATCTCTCTCTCTCTCTCTCCCCTTTCTCTCCTCTCTCTCTCTCCCCTCGTTTCATCGCTCTCGCTCTCACTCTCCCCTCTCTCTTCTCTCTCTCTCTCTCCTCTCTCTCTTTTCCCTCTCTCTCCTCTCCCCCTCTCTCCTCCTCGACTCCCAAATCATAATTTCTTTCAACGATTAATAATACAGTCCTCCATCTTGAAATGTCATCCTTTATAAACTTTCGATATCTCAAGGACTGTCTCCTACGTCGGACTCTTTGTCTTTGTCTTCGTCTCTCGACTCCTTCGTTTAAAGGGGAGATTAATTCAGATTAATCCTCCTGATGAGGATTTTGCAGAAGCGGGCTTGCTGGTTTCCTCAATGAATGTCATCGGGTTTTGCTTTACGGATCGAATTCCGAAAGTCATTTATCTCACAAGGGCCAGGTTTTTTTTTGTTTTTTTCTCTTGCGTTAAGCTTATTTCTCATTTTATTACGTTACGTTTATCTGTCCCACGTTATGCTTATTTCTTTCTCTTACTTTAAGCTTATGTCTCTCTCTTACGCTCTGTTGACTTATCTCTTACGTTAAGCTTATATCTCTAAAGTTTTTTTTTCTCTCTCTTATACGTTACCTTAATTATCTCTCGCAAGTGACGATTCTTTTTCTCTCTCTAACATTAAGCTTATTTCTCTCTCTCTTTAGTTGCGATTCTTTCTTTCTCTCTTATATTAAGCTTAGTTCTCTCCCTTACCTTATGCTGATTTCTCTCTGTTATGTTAAGCCTTTTTTTTCTCGCTTATATTAGGCCTTTTTCTCTCTGTAACGTTACCTTAGTTCTTTCTCTTACGTTAAGCTTATTTTTCTCTCTTTCGTTATGCGCATTTCTCCTTTATTCGTCACGCTCATTTCTCCTTTCTCTTCCATTACGGCAGTTGTAGTACCTGGTTCGTTGATGCCTGAGGTGGGTTTACGAGTTCGTGGCGCGAGATCTTAAGCTATCGGTCGGTCTGTCAGGTTATGGAGTAAAACGACTTTTGAAATCTTAGTACTTGATATTTTGCTCTTATAATATATTTTTTTTTTATAACAGTATAGTTGTACAGATGTGTAATTGTTGTAATATTTGCATGCGTAAAAGGACGGGTACCTGTTCATAAGATTAATTAAAGTGGCTCTTGTTATTGTCACCTGTTAATTCGTCTTCAATATTAGTGTTTCCTTATAAAAGTTAAATTTCCATATTTTCTTTGCGTAACAATACTACCCAGCTAAGTGTACTGGGACAAGAAAAATGATTTTAAACATGTTTGAGATGATATTTTTTCTTTTGTTTTACACTCAAAATCTTGATGGATCGAGATATTATATTAACCACCTGCAAGCTACTGGTACTGGTCAACTGTTGTTTTCAAGTGGCGAGTCTGATTTTTTCCTTGTAACTTATCTTGCAGTTGAAGTTCGTTTATGCAATAATCAGCCAATTGTCTGTGGTATCGCAGATGTAGCAGTCTTTATACATGTATATGTATATACAGATACACATAGACAGATATGTCTACACACACACACACACACACACACACACACACACACACACACACACACACACACACACACACACACACACACACACACACATATATATATATATATGTATATATATTTATATTTGTTTGATTATCTCTATGTCTAAACATACATACAAAGGTATATAGACATATGTATGATATACACATTAGAGTAAGATTTCTTCGCGAATATTTATATAGACACATTTTCTTATTATCCCTTTGTATTCCATACCATTAGTATAGAATTAGAATATACTATAATTCCTTAATGCCATAAGGTAGGATTTCCAACCTTATACATCCACGCTCCTTCAGACCGAAAGCTCCATCTGGCGCCAAAATCCGGTGGGAATAATGGCCGCGTTTCTCTATTCCAGACTTTCCATTCTTAGTTTCTCGCGTTGAATGATAATAATGATGATAATAAAAAAAGCCTCGA
>NC_061841.1:21889162-21896662 GCF_019202785.1 Penaeus chinensis
GAGCCTGAAAGTTGACTGTAACTGTGACTGTAATGGGGGTGGGGGGGGGTTGCATTTGCATGTTTACTGATATTTGATTTTTTTTTGTGATACATGTATCGATGTGTTTATTAATTTATTTATTTATTTGTTCGTTTCTACAGTGACTGGATCTGTGACTTTAACGAGGAGGGTGGGGGGGGGGGGAGTTGCATGTTGCTTCCTTATTGATCTATGATTTTAGGATGATTCATGTATCGATGTTTATGACTCACGTCTTTTTTGTATGAAAGATTGAGAGACAGACAGACACATACACAGGAAAAATACAATATATATTTTAAGCCTTTTTGTATAAATAAATATACAGAAAGGCTTAGAATATATAATTTTCTATTAAAAAAAAGGTTGGTAGATAAATATATACAGAGAAAGCCTTAAAATATATGTTGTATTTTTTGTACCAATTATTGAGACAGACATGGACACAGACAAAAAAAGATAGATAAATAGACAGACAAACATGTAGATATTAAAGAGGCGTGGTTAAAAGACAAAAAACAAATACAGAAGATAGTGGTAGATAGAAAAATAGACATACAGAAAAGTAGACATAGGCAGATAGTCAACAGACAGATAGTAAAAATACAGAATCAGATAGATAGATATGTATAAGAAGTTATAAGTAGATAGATGAATAATTATACAGAAGGATCGTAAACAGACATATGGCAAGAAGGCAGACACAGACACACATACGGACATACACAGTAAAGTAGATAGATAGATAGATATATAGAAAGATAGTTGTTTTGGTTAAGAGCGTGATAGACAGGATGTGAATACACGCTTCATCATTATTACAAGGGTTGTTGTTATGAATCATGGTAGGCGACACAAAGTCCCTTCATTAGCGAATAACAACTCAGGTGTTATCGATTATGACGTCATGATCAGTGAATCACTTTGGAGTACTTTCAGGTGCCTTTTCCTTCCTCCTCTTATCGGTGTTATCGTCTTCTTCTTTCCCCTCGTTTATTTATTTGTTTATTTGTTTTTATTAATTTATTTTATTACGTTTCTTTCTTTCCATAATTGTCAGTGTCCTTTCTTCTTCTTTTTTTCTCCGTTTATCAATCTTTCCGGTTCCTCTTCCTTCGTCACCGTGGTCCTTTTTGCTTCTCCTCCTCATTATCTACGTATGTGAGTATATATATATATATATATATATATATATATATATATATATATATATATATATATGTATGTATATATATGTATATACAAATATATTTGTGTATGTGTACACACACTCACACACACACACACACACACACACACACACACACACACACACACACACACACACACACACACACACACACACACACACACACACACACACACACACACACACATATACACACATCCATAAGCGTGTGCGTGTGCATCTTAATATATTTTTGTAGTCGACTTTATTCCAATTTCATATCCATATAACAGAAGAACGCGGTCAAGATAACTCAAAAAAGACAAGAAAATATAATAACAGCAACAAAAGCGATGGCAAAAGAAGTGCATAATTTCCTCTTCCAAGTAAGTGCGGAGGAAGCCAGGTCATTTCGCAGAAAGGATTAGTTAAACAGTTTAACAAAACAGGAAGGGTCGAGAGGGAAGGAGGGAAGAGAGAGAGAGAGAAAGAGAGAGAGAGAGAGAGAGAGAGAGAGAGAGAGAGAAAGGGGGGTGGGGAGGAGGGGAAGGAGAGAGAGAGAGAGAGAGAGAGAGAGAGAGTGAGAGTGAGAGATGATAGAGTGAGAGAGACAGAACTAGAGAGAGAGACAAAGAGAAAGAGAGACAGAACTAGAGAGAGAGACAAAGAGAGAGAGACAGAACTAGAGAGAGAGACAGAGAGACAGGGTACAAGGCTCATCGCTATTCCGCGGGAGCCCTGAAGCCTCAAAACCAAGGCTTCGTTCCCAGAAAACGGCTTAAGCAATAACAAGGGAAGATGATACCGGAATGTTTTGGCTCAGAGGTTCCGGTGAACTGAGGGGGGGGCGGGGAGCGGGGGGTGGGGGGGAGGGGAAGAGATGGGGACGCGGGGGGGGGGGGGGGGCGTAGCTGTTTAGGGCGGGTGAATTCATGTTTGTTTGTATTTTCCTGCTTTCTTTTCTTTTCATTTGTTTTCTTTCTGTTTTCTCCGTTATTTTGTAATTCGTTTATTATTATTATGATCACTCTCTCTCTCTCTCTCTCTCTCTCTCTCTCTCTCTCTCTCGCTCTCGCTCTCGCTCTCTCTCTCTCTCTCTTCTCTCTCTCCCTCCTTCCCTCCCACCCTCCCTCTCTCTCTCTCTCTCTTTCTTTCTATATATATCTATCTCTCTTTCTTTCTATATATATCTATATCTATCTATCTATCTGTATTATGTATATATATTTATACATGTAAATAATTCGTTATTTTCCTTTTCTTCCTGCTTCCTTCATTTCTTTTCTGATTACTTTACGTGATTTTATTCATCGTCATTTTTTATGACTATTTGTTTACGATTCATAGACACCTTTTTTTTTAATTCATAAAAACGAGAAAATAAAATCAAAACAATGGCAAGACGAGATGATGAATGAAGAATTGGATGGAATAATAAACGTTTGTATGTTTGTGTGTGTTGGTTTGTATGTTTGTGTGTGTTGGTTTGTATGTTTGTGTGTGTTGGTTTGTATGTTTGTGTGTGTTGGTTTGTATGTTTGTGTGTGTTGGTTTGTATGTTTGTGTGTGTTGGTTTGTATGTTTGTGTGTGTTGGTTTGTATGTTTGTGTGTGTTGGTTTGTATGTTTGTGTGTGTTGGTTTGTATGTTTGTGTGTGTTGGTTTGTATGTTTGTGTGTGTTGGTTTGTATGTTTGTGTGTGTTGGTTTGTATGTTTGTGTGTGTTGGTTTGTATGTTTGTGTGTGTTGGTTTGTATGTTTGTGTGTGTTGGTTTGTATGTTTGTGTGTGTTGGTTTGTATGTTTGTGTGTGTTGGTTTGTATGTTTGTGTGTGTTGGTTTGTATGTTTGTGTGTGTTGGTTTGTATGTTTGTGTGTGTTGGTTTGTATGTTTGTGTGTGTTGGTTTGTATGTTTGTGTGTGTTGGTTTGTATGTTTGTGTGTGTTGGTTTGTATGTTTGTGTGTGTTGGTTTGTATGTTTGTGTGTGTTGGTTTGTATGTTTGTGTGTGTTGGTTTGTATGTTTGTGTGTGTTGGTTTGTATGTTTGTGTGTGTTGGTTTGTATGTTTGTGTGTGTTGGTTTGTATGTTTGTGTGTGTTGGTTTGTATGTTTGTGTGTGTTGGTTTGTATGTTTGTGTGTGTTGGTTTGTATGTTTGTGTGTGTTGGTTTGTATGTTTGTGTGTGTTGGTTTGTATGTTTGTGTGTGTTGGTTTGTATGTTTGTGTGTGTTGGTTTGTATGTTTGTGTGTGTTGGTTTGTATGTTTGTGTGTGTTGGTTTGTATGTTTGTGTGTGTTGGTTTGTATGTTTGTGTGTGTTGGTTTGTATGTTTGTGTGTGTTGGTTTGTATGTTTGTGTGTGTTGGTTTGTATGTTTGTGTGTGTTGGTTTGTATGTTTGTGTGTGTTGGTTTGTATGTTTGTGTGTGTTGGTTTGTATGTTTGTGTGTGTTGGTTTGTATGTTTGTGTGTGTTGGTTTGTATGTTTGTGTGTGTTGGTTTGTATGTTTGTGTGTGTTGGTTTGTATGTTTGTGTGTGTTGGTTTGTATGTTTGTGTGTGTTGGTTTGTATGTTTGTGTGTGTTGGTTTGTATGTTTGTGTGTGTTGGTTTGTATGTTTGTGTGTGTTGGTTTGTATGTTTGTGTGTGTTGGTTTGTATGTTTGTGTGTGTTGGTTTGTATGTTTGTGTGTGTTGGTTTGTATGTTTGTGTGTGTTGGTTTGTATGTTTGTGTGTGTTGGTTTGTATGTTTGTGTGTGTTGGTTTGTATGTTTGTGTGTGTTGGTTTGTATGTTTGTGTGTGTTGGTTTGTATGTTTGTGTGTGTTGGTTTGTATGTTTGTGTGTGTTGGTTTGTATGTTTGTGTGTGTTGGTTTGTATGTTTGTGTGTGTTGGTTTGTATGTTTGTGTGTGTTGGTTTGTATGTTTGTGTGTGTTGGTTTGTATGTTTGTGTGTGTTGGTTTGTATGTTTGTGTGTGTTGGTTTGTATGTTTGTGTGTGTTGGTTTGTATGTTTGTGTGTATTTCTCTGTTTGTTTGTTAGAAGAAGTTTATCGGAGTTACAGTAACCAACCATTACGGAATGCTGTAGAGGATGATGGCACCATGTTCAATTCTTGCTCTATGTCACAGTAACCGACAACTCAGTCCGCGGAAAGCCAGGCCCAGCAAGGACGAAATATCTCTATCATTAGCCACTGTATAAGGGCTTTGAGAAAGACCTTATACCAGGCAAGAGAGAACCCTTTTTAGTTCAACGAATCAAGGTTCGTTATGTGTCCGACACAGACTCCGAATTTCCGGCATGAGCTCATTGTGGCGTTGTAAGGAAGACTTTGTGAGCACAGCATGACACGCGGGCGTACGTGAGGGAGTCTGGCATGGGCGGTGCAAGGTTGGGGGGGTGGGGTGGGGGTGGGGGTCCTCTGGTGGGCGTCGGGAGGCACTGTTAGGCACTGTCGTTTGAGCGTCTATGGGAGGATGTTATTGTACAGCTGTGGGCGTTAACATTGAACAGTCTGTGGATGGGAAGGTTGTAGATGTGATTTTAAAAGCCGGTTGTAGAGACGGAACATCATGAGAAATTTGTTTGAATGCGAATAGATGTTTCATGATGTTGTTTAAACGAACCGAGGTTGGTTAGTGGTTCTGAATCGTAGTTCGAAATGAGGCGTGAAATACGTCGAGAGCTTGATTAATTTTATATACCGGTTTCAGATTATAAATGAGATTTCTTTAGGTATGTATACATGAACACATATGGATATATACATACACGTTATGTATGTACATATACACTTTTGCATGTATGGAAGACGCAAAATATATAATATATAATATATAATATATAATATATAATATATAATATATAATATATAATATATAATATATAATATATAATATATAATATATAATATATAATATATAATATATAATATATAATATATAATATATAATATATAATATATAATATATAATATATAATATATAATATATAATATATAATATATAATATATAATATATAATATATAATATATAATATATAATATATAATATATAATATATAATATATAATATATAATATATAATATATAATATATAATATATAATATATAATATATAATATATAATATATAATATATAATATATAATATATAATATATAATATATAATATATAATATATAATATATAATATATAATATATAATATATAATATATAATATATAATATATAATATATAATATATAATATATAATATATAATATATAATATATAATATATAATATATAATATATAATATATAATATATAATATATAATATATAATATATAATATATAATATATAATATATAATATATAATATATAATATATAATATATAATATATAATATATAATATATAATATATAATATATAATATATAATATATAATATATAATATATAATATATAATATATAATATATAATATATAATATATAATATATAATATATAATATATAATATATAATATATAATATATAATATATAATATATAATATATAATATATAATATATAATATATAATATATAATATATAATATATAATATATAATATATAATATATAATATATAATATATAATATATAATATATAATATATAATATATAATATATAATATATAATATATAATATATAATATATAATATATAATATATAATATATAATATATAATATATAATATATAATATATAATATATAATATATAATATATAATATATAATATATAATATATAATATATAATATATAATATATAATATATAATATATAATATGTAATATATATATGTATAGAAAGAGAGAGAGAGTCAGAGAAAGAGAAAGAGAGAGTTTGTATGTATGTGCACATGTGTGTATGTATATATGTATATTATATTTGTACGTATCCACACATACATTACATTCATAGATAAACACATACACTTATCCCTACATAGTATATACACATACAAGCCTTCAGACGCAGTACCCGGAAGATATACAGTGCCCTGTATAGCATCCTCCGTATTGTCATGTCACAGGCGTCCTCGGAGTCACATGACAGTCCAAGGAACGTCTCGACATGAGGGAATTTCTGAATCCGTCCTGCGTATTACCCGGGAAGCCTCGTTTGCGCATGCGTGTGTGATCTTGCAAACGCTATGCATTGCAGATTGCAATGGGCAGGGTTGTAGTGGAGTTCTGCATGTTATTTATGCTGTACTTATGCGTGCTCGAGGTAAGACAAGCGAGCTGTATATCTGCCACATTCTGAGTAATTACCTGTGGTTTATGGTCCTTCAGAATCGCTAACAAGGCTACAGGTAGTGATTATCAGTCACATGTGTGCGTGAAGTATGTGCTGCTCACAGGAAGTTCTTGCAAGCAGTTTCCTTCTCCTCGTAAACATCCTCATCATCATAACAAGCATTATCCCCTTCCTCCTTGCGGTATTTTGTCATCTCTTTTTTTCTGTTTTTGTTTTTTCCAAATTATCATCATTATCTTCTTATTCATCCTCTTGTTATTGTTGGTTTGCTTCTTTTTCTGCTTCTCGTTTTCATTCCTCCTCTTCCTCCTCCTCTTTCTCATCTTCCTCCTCCTCCTTCTCCTCCCCCACCTCCTGCTCCCCCTCTATCGCCTCCACCACCCCTCCTCTTCCTCCACTTCCCACCTCCTCCCCTTCTCCCCTATCCTCCTCCTCCTTCTCTTCCTCCACCTCCACCTTCACCTCCACCTCCACCTCCACCTCCAACTCCACCTCCACCTCCACCTCCACCTCCACCTCCACCTCCACCTCCAACTCCACCTCCACCTCCACCTCCACCTCCACCTCCAACTCCACCTCCACCTCCACCTCCACCTCCACCTCCAACTCCACCTCCACCTCCACCTCCACCTCCACCTCCACCTCCACCTCCACCTCCTCCTCCTTGCTGGACATGACTCATACGCCTTTTAGGGAGCTCGAACTCCTTCCTTGCCAGCGAGATATAGGTTTACAATTTAAAAGCGAGAATGAGGAAAAGTGTGTTAACAGCCAAACGACTTCTGTTAAGACGTAGGCAACGAGTAGTGTGCAGATGGACGCTAGTTTTCGTCGTTAAAGCTTAATTGGGTTGAGGAGGATTGGTTAAGATTGAATTGGATTGTTAGCCGGTGATTAGAGCTTGATTGGGTTGTAAGGCTTTGATTTAGGCTTAATTAGGTTATGGGTCGTTGTTTGAGGGTTAATTAGGTTGTAAGTTATTGATTAAGCTTTGATCGGGTTGTATGAAGTTTGATGATGCTTAATT
>NC_061841.1:21899162-21904162 GCF_019202785.1 Penaeus chinensis
TAACCTTGTAGCCCTCCACAATTTTTGTATTTTTGATGGCTTGAGTCATATGTCTTATTCTTATCATTCTTTGGGAGTGATTTTTAATTCTAAGTTTGAATTTGCATTTTACGATGTGCTATGAGAATTGAAAGACAGGGCTTCGAATTGGCAAGAAGAGGAAGGTCGGCAAATAGAACCTTCAAAGAAAACTGGTCTTCGAGGAGGGGTGACTTTGTTAAATTGGCTTTTCGTTTTTGAAGCCTTTCATATTTTATTACTGGTTTCGAATTTATGTTATTTTGTCTTAGTAAATGTTGTTAAGGTTAATAGGTAATTCATTGGCCTCTGTACAATGTGGATATAGGGCTGTGAATTCTATTTAGGAAATATACCGCATCGAACGGGGAGTGTGGATCCCGCAGAGTTTTGATATATTAAATGTTTGTAGTATTATGGTTACTATTATTATTTGTTTCTATGTAATCTAATTTTCTAGTTAATCTATGAAATTTCGGAAGTTATCTTATGGAATATGATAAGAAAACGAATTTTAACAGCATTTATGAGTATTAGTAAAATTGATATTAGAAATAAATATTCCTCATCTTCACCGGAATTAATATTTTCCTTAGATGTTTATTCCTTCTTTGTTTCTCATGGTTGATTCATCCCAATTCTGTTCATTACATTTTCTTTCCCTTTTCTTTCAGGTAAGTAACAACAATACTCGGCTTTATAACACACCCGAGGGGATACGTGAGTACTTTTTACTTTTTTTTCCGTGAAACCTTCACCTGTTTTACCAAGCACCCATTGAGGAAACAGGTGCCGAGTGAAGGCCAAGGCGAGGTTAATGCAGCTCTCTCGTGTGAAGGCGGCCTGTCATTCACCTCCATGACCTGTGAGGCCAAGCGATGACCTGCTCTGTAGCCTCTGACCTGCTCGGTTTCCTTTGAGATGCCGAGCTTCGAGACGGGTGATTCATGTTTGTTTATTTTTATTGTCATTATAAATTGTTTATTTACTGAGTAGTGGTGTGTAGTATTGTTATGTGTGTTATTTCTTTTTGTGTTTGTTATTATTTTGAGTTATTAATTTGTTTATATATCATTGTTAGTTTATATATTTTTCATAAAGTATATAACTTTATTTTAACTATTCACTTATATGTCATTATTACTTTAATCTTTGATAAGTTATATACATATGTATATATATGTATATTTATTTATTTACTTGCTATTATTTCTAGGGGAGAGTGAAAGAACCTAAAAGTAAAAATCCACTTTTTGAGACCAATAAAGCTTAAACAGATATACTTATAGAATATATATATATATGTGCAATATTAAAAAAGAAACATGAGGTTCCAAACCATCCATTTTCTAAATATTGTAATTATGTTCCATTTACTATTTGAATTATTAATGACACACTCTCACATACACACCCACGCTAGCATTCATTATTGATATTTTAAACGCATAGAAGCGAAACAACCGCGTCGACCACTCAGCTTATTAATCGTTTTACCCTATATAATTGGCGAACTACACACTTAAGGGTAATGGCATTTAAAAGCCCTATTTATCAATGAGCGATGTGAGAATATACCTCGCACCTGTGGCTTCATGAGAAGTGAGACATATGGGTAACATATGAGTGTGATGTGGTCGCTGTGTCATTTTGATAGCGAAGCATTCAGGGGAATATGATGCTAATGATGTCATCAGATGTTTAAAAATAGTTAGGATCTTCCTGCCTTCGCCTCTCTCTCTCTTTCTCTTTCAATGTATATATATATATATATATATATATATATATATAATATACATGTATTTATATATATCTCTAAATACGTATGCCTTATTTATCTCTCTACTTATTTTATCAACCTACTTACCTATCTATCTATCTATCTCTATCGATGGCCATATCTATCTATATATATATGTGTGTGTGTGTGTGTGCAATTTATTTATATATATATATATATATATAGATAGATAGATAGATACATATATATATATCATATATATGGACATATACTTTTTATATGTATATATGTATATACACACATATGTGTATATATATACATTTACATAATATACATTTATATATATGTATATATATATATAAATGTATTAAAATAAATACAAACACTCATTTACTCATAACCTACATAAATACATAATTGACATACACATACATAATCTACAAATATACAAGAATAAAGTACTTGACCGCCAATATTTCTCATCCTCTAAATATAATTTTAAAAATGCATTCCTGTGTTTGACTGAAATAGCAAGTCTTAATCACGTAATCTCTTATTGGTATATTTAGCTCCTGAAATAAGTGAAAATCCATTGTGATGTTTGAGTGCCCGCATCCGCGACCGCCGACATAGTTCTGTGCGTATCACCGAGTCACTTTTAGCTCGACAAGCCTATTTCGATCGGGTGTCTTGGTGGCCAGCTAAGACACAAACACAAGCATAGGTATAAGCACTTGCATAAGTATATGTACAGGTGTAAATACAAAGGCAAGCACAAACACACGCACACGCCCCCCCCCCCCCCACACACACAAGCACTCCTTCCCTCACACACACACAGAACACCCTCCTGCACACACAAATACAAGCACATCCCCTACTCCCCCGTACCCGTACCCTCTTCCCTCACACACACACACACACACACACACACACACACACACACACACACACACACACACACACACACACACACACACACACACACACACACACACAAATCCCACCAAGACCTGTTTTGAGGTCCGTCCGCTGGCCTCTCGCACGCGTCATCGTGGCCGGCTGACTAGAGGAACGGCCGAGCTTCCTGTTGGCAAGGTCCGGTGACACAGCATGCGACCTTCTTCAGTGGGCGGGGGGGCGGGGGGCGGGGGGGGCGTGTTGTGGTTTGTCAATGGAAGAGGAAGTGGGAGAGAAGATGATAATGGAAGGAAGAGGAGGTGGAGGTAGAAGAGGAAGGAGAGATGTAGGAGGATAAGAGGAAAAAGAAAAGAGATAAAAAGAGGGAATGCTGATGATGATGATACGAAGAAGGAGAGGGGAAAAAAAAAAAAAAAGAGAATGAGGAAGAGGAGACGGGAAAGGAGATGGAGAAGAAGAAGGAGAAGAAGCAGAGGCACATGCAGAAGAAAAAGAAAAAAAAAAAATAAGAAAAAAAAATAAGTAGAAGAAGAGAGAGAGAAAAAAAATAAAGGCCAATGGTGATAATTAAATGCCCTTTTGTCCCACGAACCCAAGCTCCCTCGTCATGAAACCCAGACGCCGAAGAGCCCACACAGCAGGAAGCTCCCTCGGCGAAAACGAAACCCAAGACCAGCCATCCACGCGGAAGCCACGCCCACCTCCCTCTTACGCGTTTACCTTACCTTCCTGATGCGTAATGGGGGGGGGGGGGGGGGGGGGGGGGGGGGGGCGGGGGGGCGTAGGTCAGGCTTTCCTTCCTCTCTACTTCCTTCCTTCTTTCTATTTTTTTTCTTCGCTTCTTTTCTTATTTTTCTTCCTTCCTTCTTTCTAATTTTTTCCCTTCGCTTCTTTTCTTCTTGTTTTTCCTTCCTTCTTTCTATTTTTCCCCCTCGCTTCTTTTCTTCTTTTACTTCCTTCCTTCTTTTTATTTTTTTCGCTTCGCTTCTTTTCTTGTTTTTCTTCCTTCCTTCTTTCTATTTTTTTCCCTTCGTTTCTTTTCTTGTTTTTCTTCCTTCCTTCTTTCTATTTTTTCCCCTTCGTTTCTTTTCTTCTTTTTCTTCCTTCCTTCTTTCTATTTTTTTCCCCTTCGCTTCTTTTCTTCTTTTTCTTCCTTCCTTCGTTCTTTTCTTTTTTTTTCCCTTCTTTTCTTCTTTGTTTCTTTCCTTTCTTTCTTCTTTCTTTTCTTTTTCTTCCTTACTTTATTTTGTTATTTTTTCCATCCCTCCTTTTCTTCTTCATTTCCTTCCTTTTTTTCTTCTTTCTTTTCTTTCCTTCCTTCCGTTTTTATTTAGTTATTTATTTTGTTCTATCCCTACATCACTTTCTGCTTTCCTGTCATTTCTTTCTTTCATTTTTCCCCGCTTTCGTTCCTGGGTTTTTCCTCTCTCTTTTCCTTCATTCTTTCTTCCTTCCTTTCTTCCCATCATTCTTCCTTCCATCTTCCCCTGCTCTTCCTTTTCCCCTCCCTCCTTCCTTTCTTCCCTCTCACTCCTTCTCCCTCCTTCCCTTCCTCCCTCCCTCTCCCTCCTTCCCTCCTTCCTCTTTACCTCTCTCCCTCTCCCTCCTTCCCTTCCTCCCTCCCTCCCTCCCTCCCTCTCCCTCCTTCCTCCCTCCCTCCCTCCCTCTCCCTCCTTCCCTTCCTCCCTCCCTCCTTCCTTTATCCCTCTCCCTCTCCCTCCTTCCTTTTTCCCTTTCTCCCTCCCTCCCTCCCTCTCCCTCCTTCCCTTCCTCCCTCTCTCCCTCCCTCCTTTCTTCCCTTCCTCCCTCCCTCCCTCTCCCTCTTTCCCTTTCTCCCTCCCTCCCTCCTCCCTCCTTCCCTTCCTCCCGCCCTCTCTCCCTCTCGCCTTCCCTCCCTCGCGCGTCCAGACGTTACATCGCGATGCCAAGTCCTTCGACATAGGAATGGCGGCGAGGCAGAATTAGCCGGGGTTGTTGGTCTTGTTAAAGTTGTTTTTTTTTCGCTCTCTCTCTCTTTTTCTTTCTTTTTTTATTTGTCAATTTCTGTGTCTGCCTGTCTGTCTCTTTTTTCTTTATTCATTTATTTCGCCTCTCTCTCTCTCTCTCTCTCTCTCTCTCTCTCTCTCTCTCTCTCTCTCTCTCTCTCTCTCTCTCTCTCTCTCTCCTCTCTCTCTCTCTCTCTTCCCTCCCCGTCCCCTTTCCTTTTTTTCCTTTTCTTTTTTCCTGTGATATAACGGACTTAGTTGTTTGGTTTAGGGTTGTTAGATTGTTAGATTTCTTTAATTAGTGTTGTGGTTGAGAGGAAGATCTGGTTCAATAT
>NC_061841.1:21909162-21911662 GCF_019202785.1 Penaeus chinensis
TGGCTATAATGAGAAAACTGGGCGTTGAGAGATATGGAAAATATGATGGAGGTAGAAATAAAGAGAGAGAGAGAGAGAGAGAGAGAGAATATCGTAGTTCCAAATGAAGTTGGACAATATGAATATAAGCAAATAATTGATGTGATTATATGATACACAATTAATAAATATAATTACGTTATTAAAAAGAACAGAAAAAATCTGTGGCCCTTTCCACAAAGAAATAAATAAACAAAGAAAAAGAACTGACTTGAAATCATGTATACTATTAGATTATATATATAAATATATATATGTATATATTTATGTATTTATTTATTTATTCATTTCTCATTTTTAAGTAATTCTATGGAGATAATAGTAATATTTATCAGTGCGATTAATTTCAAACACAAATCAAAATTCGATGAAGGTCATTCCCTTATTTATTGGCACAGTTCAAGGCGCGCATTGAACAGGTGTCAGGTACCAAGTGACGTGAATTAGCAGTTTTGTAACATGCAGAATGAACCTTTCCAGAAACGCAAATATACTACATGACGTCTGGTACGAATACGGAAATAGGAAAAATGATGATAAGTTTATATTTGGGTTCAAGCTGCCGGAAGACGCAATGGTAAATGAAAAGAAATGCCAAGGGAAAACCGATCTTAATCCAGGAATAGACAAGGATGTCTTTAAGTGGTCGGTTATTCAGATTGCGAATAAGATTGCGTGGTGTGAAGTGTGTGTGTGTGTGTGTGTGTTTGTGTGTGTGTGCGCGTGTGTGTGTATGTGTGTCTGTTTCCACTGAGAGTGATTAATAATAATGATTGTCTGTTAAGTTGTTTATTTTCCTTTCAGAAACATTTTTTTTTCTGTGTGATGATCAAACTGATTGCCTCAATATAACTACAGGACTAACCAGCATTTATCTATAACTAATCGTGAAGTAAGAGCTTGAGAAATTGTTTTACATGCGAGATTAGTAGGTATGTTTATTGTTCTCTGTAGGAACTATGATTGATTCTATCTACTACATTCCTATACAACTAGCACTACAAGATCAAGCAATACTTACATGCAAGTATTCGCGAAGTAAGGGAGAGATGCTTTCCTTATATACAAGTATATACGGAAAACACATACATATTCACAAAATAATCGCAAGTAAATATGTAATTGCCAAACATTCGCAAGTACATAAATATTCGCCAGATATTCGCAAGTACATAAATAGTCGCAAATTACTCGCAAGTCTATGAATACTCGCAAAATAGGAGAGTGACTGCCACCTTCTGCCCATGGTTTTGAGATAAGCAGAGGCGGTTCACGAGAGCCGAGAATGAAGAATGGATAAAAGACGTTGAAGGAATAAGAAAGTTGAAAAAAAAAAAAACTGTATAATGAAGAAAAAGAAAGTTGAAGGAAAAGAAAGAAAAAAATGATATACGTTTAAAAAGTAACTGGAGAAAGAAGAAATACTGAAAAAAGTGAAATTGGAAAAGTCACCTGTTTTAACCTGGGTTCGTGGGGCACGTGAGTCACCTCTCTTTCCTCAGGCTTTGGGGTTTCCCTCTCTTCTCATCTCATCTCTTGCCTTTTTGTCACCAACACTTAGGGGAGAGGAAGGTGGTGGTGGAGGGGGACGAGGAGAAGGAGGCAAGGGGGACGGTGGAGGACGAAGGGGAGGATGAAGGGAGATGGTGGAGAGGAACAGGGAGAAGGAAGGGGAGGAAATAGGGGAGATGAGAAAGGGAGTAAGGGGGATGAGGAGAAGGAAGGGGAAGAAGTATGGGGGATAGTGGAGGGCGAAGGGGAGAAGAAGGGGACAGGGACGGGGTTAGAAAGGGGAGGGGGCTGGGTCTCTCACCTGGTCGCCCATCCCTCAGTCACACACCTTAAGTGATGGGACTGTCAGGCGTCTCCGCTTTTTGCACCTGTTTTGTCTACCGAGTTGGACTTGCTTCGTCTTCTCTCTAACGACACCGGAATGAGTTATTTGAACGAAGGAAAAGGTAGAAGATATTGGGAATAATATGCAAAAAGAAAACTTATGCAAATATGCAATTTTATCGTAACGTATTGATCTTTATCTGTGGATATAAATTAGCGAATTTGAATTAAGATTTTTTTTTAGATTAATCATACTGATGCTAAGATAGTGTGCAATAAACTTATGTAAGATATAATTTTAGAGAGTGATGTTCTCACAGATGCGTTTTTTGTATCATTTTAGAGATAGATACCTTTGAAAGGTGGCCATAGGATGGACTTATTGCCTTTGTAGACTGAAGGAAGTGAAACTGAAGTAAGAAGAAATGCTGAAAATTAATTAGAAGAAATAATCAAGAATTGAGAAAGTGAAGTTGAAATAGTTAGCATACATCTATCGGCTATTTCAGTATTAACGACTACTGCAATACGTTAATATAATTATACTAATAATTCGTATTATCTCTCATCCAAATCTATCGCCCTATCTATTTAGTGTCTATGCCAAACAGTTTAAATTCTTTTG
>NC_061841.1:21924162-21931662 GCF_019202785.1 Penaeus chinensis
ACGTTGGAGATGATGCGATGGTCATTAAAGTGACATGATTATTGATTATAGTAATAATGATATTAACTCATGATTATTGATAATTTTATGATTGATTTTATCATTATATTGGTAATACTGATTATGATGGAGGATAATGGAGGTGACAATGACGATGATAATGATGGTAACTGATAATAATTTTATAACATAGCAACATTATTATAATTATAACCAGATGATAATGTTCATAATCCACATATCTCTGGACTTTAATAATCACAATATAAATGTATTGATAATGAAAATATAAATATATTAATGATGATGGTATAAATAACACTAATTAATTATGATAAAGATAAAAACAACGACGATAAAGTAACAGTTATGATGATAATAGTGATAATGATAGTGACCAATAATAATGATTATAATGATAATACTTTGATGACATAAATAAGTGACAAGGATAATAGCGATGATGATAAAAATAGCAACAATAACAACGGTAATATAATCATATCAGCCATAACAACACCACCAATAATAATGATAAAATAACGATTTTCATCATAACAACGATTCTTATTGTTCTCTGAATTAGCAATATATAACAGTCATAATTCTCTCCTCTGCTGCTTTGAGCCCCTTATAAGCTGCAAGAAGTGTGTGCCATATTAGGCATGCCGATTGCCTGGAATGTCATGGCATATCAGCACAGAGGGTGGGTGTCAGACGGGCGTGAGTGGTCCTTGTGCTTGTAGAAGGAGGCAGGGAGGCAGAAGGAGATAAAGAGAGGGAGAAACAGAAGGAGAGAAAGAGAGGGAGACACAGGAAAGAGATAGAGGGAGAAAGATAAGCAGAGAAAGAGAGGGAGAAACAGAAAGAGATAAGAAGAAGCAGGGGAGAAAAGGTGGGTTGTAAGTAAGAGAGAAAGAGAGAGGAAAATAAGAGAGGGAGAGGAGTAAAAGTGGGTTTTTAAAAGAGAGAGAAAGAGAAGGAGAGGAGAAAAAAAAGTGGATCAGGAATAAGAGAGAGAGAGAGAGAGAGAGAGAGAGAGAGAGAGAGAGAGAGAGAGAGAGAGAGAGAGAGAGAGAGAGAGAGAGAGAGAGGGGGAGAGAGAGAGAGAGAGAGAGAGAGAGAGAGAGAGAGAGAGAGAGAGAGAGAGAGAGAGAGAGAGAGAGAGAGAGAGAGAGAGAGAGAGACAGAGAGACAGAGAGAGAGAGAGAGAGAGAGAGAGAGAGAGAGAGAGAGAGAGAGAGAGAGAGAGAGAGAGAAGGAAAAGAGAAAAAAGTAGGTTCGAAGTAAGTGAGGCAGAGAGAGTGGAGAGGAGAAAAGTGCCTTTAAGTAATACAAATTGCGCTGTAAATAAGAGAGAGATGGAAAGAAGAGGAAG
Organism: Penaeus chinensis; assembly: GCF_019202785.1. Classification (NCBI taxonomy): domain Eukaryota; kingdom Metazoa; phylum Arthropoda; class Malacostraca; order Decapoda; family Penaeidae; genus Penaeus; species Penaeus chinensis. The sequence goes on from NC_061841.1 coordinate 21,925,541, forward strand.
AAAAGTGGGACGTTGATAAGAGGGAGGGGGCGGGGAGGCAGAAGGAGATAAAGAGATGGAGAAAGTGCATTGTTAATACGAAAGGGAGAAAGAGAAAGACCGAAGAAAAACTGCATTATCGATATTGCCATTTGTGTATAAAAGTAAGTGGAATTAATTGAGGTACTTGATGTTCGGGTTCGTCCGAGAGGGGTATATATCTATCTATGTCTGTCTATCTGTCTGTTTTATCTCCATGTGTGTGGGATAGGGTTAGGGGAAGGGGCAAGTGTATGAAGAAGAAAAAAGAGAGAGGAGAAGGAGAAGGAGAAGGAGAAAGAGAAAGAGAAAGAGAAAGAGAAAGAGAAAGAGAAAGAGAAAGTGAAAGAGAGAGGAGAGGGAGAAGGAGAAGGAGAAGGAGAAGGAGAAGGAGAAAGAGAAAGAGAAAGAGAAAGAGAAAGAGAAAGAGAAAGAGAAAGAGAAGGAGAAGGAGAAGGAGAGAGAGAGAGAGAGAGAGAGAGAGAGAGAGAGAAAGAGAAAGAGAAAGAGAAAGAGAAAGAGAAAGAGAAAGAGAAAGAGAAAGAGAAAGAGAAAGAGAAAGAGAAAGAGAAAGAGAATGAGAAAGAGAGAGAGAGGGAGGAGACAGAAACAGAGACAGACAGACAGAAACAAAGGCAAAAACCGACAATGAAACAAACCAACAAACAGAGATGAAAGAAAAATCAAAACCGCAGAAAATCGACAAGATAAACCATTCACCTGAACTTTTGGCCCAAATCGCCCACCGGAGCGTACAAATATTTAGAAGAATCAAGAAGAGCGAAACGGCATGCGCAAAAAAAAAAAAAAAAAAAAAAATCCTTCTCGTGGTGGTGACGTAAATTTCCCCGCGATATTTAGGACCAGCGACGAACTGGCGATTTTCAGTTCAAGTTGAATAGGAAGTTTTAAGATTTTTAAGAGATACTTAGAAGTGGTTTTATTGAAGATAGATTAGGAGGTCGGTTGTTGGACTGGGGGTAATTTTTAACAGGTATTAGAAAGTCGATTTCTGAACAGATTCTAGAAGGTTGGTGTTTGGACAGATCCTAGGTTATTGTGGTTGTGTTTAACGTATATTAACAGGTCGATTGTTGAACAGATTCGGGATATTTTTGAACAGGTACTAATTTGCTCTTTGAACAAATTATAGAAAGTAGATTTTTAGATCGATTCTTAGCTGATTGCTGAACAGTATAGAAGGTTGACTTTAAACGTATGCTAGCCGGTCGATTGTTGAATAAATTACAGAACATCGATTTTTAAACAGATTCTAAAAGGTCGATTCTTTAACAGATTCTGGAAGGTCGATTTTTTAAAATAGATTTTATAAGGTCGATTTTTGAACAGATCCTAGATATCGCGTGGAGATTTTATGAAACGGAACTCGTGGAGTAATGAAACTGTTCGAATCGGAAGTGAAATTTTGGCCCACGTCCTTAAATGAAAAAAAAAAAACATAATTGAAAAAAGTCAAATTGAAAATATAAGTGAAAATAAAAAAAGTAGTAAAACACCAAATGAAAAGTAAAAATAAAGAAAGATAATGAATGTAAAATATATAACAAAACAAGAAGAAAACAATAGTAACAAAAATAATAATAATAATAAAGAGAAAGAATAATAAAAAACAAAAAACAGATTAAACGTTCGATAATCCAAAATCGGCATCCCTTTAAGCTCGTTTCCCCCAAGGATTCGAAAGTGAAAACGCGGGATTCCTCGATCGCTCAAAGGACAATGAACTTATGCCCGAGGGGAGGGTGGGGAGGGGACAGGAGAGGGAGGGGGGTAAAGGAGGGGGAGAGGAGAGGGAGGGAAAGGGGAAGAGGAGAGGGAGGGGGTAAAGGAGGGGGAGAGGAGAGGGAGGGGGTAAAGGAGGGGGAGAGGAGAGGGAGGGGAAAGGGGAGAGGAGAGGGTAAAGGAAGGGGAGAGGAGAGGGAGGGGAAAGGTGTTAAGAAAGGGGAGAGGAGAGGGAGGGGGAAAGGAGGGGGAGAGGAGAGGGAGGGGTAAAGGAAGGAAGAGGAGAGGGAGGAGAATGGGGGAGAGGAGAGGGACGGGGGGAAAGGAGAGGAGGGGTTTTGGGGGTCGAGAAGGGGAAGTAGGGAAAGGGATAAGGAAGGGGAAGGGGAAATGGGGGTAAGTGAAGGAGAAGAAAGGGGAGAGGAAAGAGTAGTGACAGAGGGAGTGATCAGGGGAGGGAGGGAGGAGGAGATGGGAAGAGAGGAGGTGGCAGAGGGGAAGGGAAAATAAGAAGAATAAAAAAGATGTAAGGAAGGGGGAAAAGTGTTAGGAAGGGGGGAGGGGGGAGGGGGAAGGGGGGATGAGAGAGGCGGAGATTCCCCGAGACTAATGATTTTGGCGGCATCGGAGCTGTTTTTTTTTTTTTTTTTCTTTCCTTGTCTTTTTTATCCTTCTTTCTCTCTCCTTTCATGTTTTTCTTTTCACTTTCTCTTTTTTCTTGTGTTTTTTTTACTCTTTTTGTATTATTTGTTTCCTTTCCTTTTTTTCATTCATTTTTCTTTTTCTTTCTTTTTCTTTTCTCCTTTTTTTCTTTTCTTTTCTTCTCCTTTTCTTCATATATTTCTAAGTGGGGGGATAGTACTGCATGTCCTCTTGGCTGTGCTTTCGAGATTTAAGCTAATTTCCCTTTGTCTTGACCGAAGCCAAAGCCAAACAAGCGGTTTCGAATTCCGCCGAAGGAATGTTGTTTTGGAGCTTTCGGACGCGCTTTTAATCCCGAAATTAGTGATGTCTGAAACGGAGAGGGAAATGACACATTAGTGAGATGTGTATCTGCACGGACTTTCCCACGCAAGCACATGCACATCGTGTATATGCGTGGAAATGCTTGTTTATATATATGTGTTTGTTGTGTGTATGTTCGCACGCACGCAAACACACACACACACACACACACACACACACACACACACACACACACACACACACACACACACACACACACACACACACACACACACACACAAACATGTATGTATTTATGTATGTACGTATGTGTGTGTGTATGTATGTATGTATGTATGTATGTATGTATGTATGTATGTATGTATGAATGAATTAAGCCCGAGCCAAAACCAAGACTAATGGGAAACAGATGTCTTAAACGAATTCATCACAGTCCAACATGCAACTATGAAAACAGAAAAATAAAGAAGAAAGGTGAAAGGAGAAATGCAGAAGATAACAACATCCATGTGTAATAACGCCCCTAAAAAGTCAATGAAAAGAGTTTGGTGGCTGAAAAGTGCGTGTTCCAAATCAACAGTTCTCAGACAGCTGTTGGCGCCACAGAAGCTTTGGTTTATTCTTGGGTCTGACTCAAACATTTTCTTCTTCCCACTCCTGGTGTGCTGAGGGGTTCCGTGCCTATGCATTCTTATGCTGTGAACGCTTAAAAGAGCGATCATTGTGTGGGTATTATATTTCCTTAACTGGTATTCTTATGCTTGTTTTGCGTTCTTTTTTTTTTTTAGGTGTTATTATATCTAGTAGAATGTAGTAGGATATTTTTGTGATGTGGCTGGCATACATTTATTTTAGGTTCGTCATCCCTCCCTCGAAAAATGCCGCCATCCATTTGTCTTGTAAGGGGTCTTGTAGCATCCACTTTTAGCGGTATGTAGAGCCACCTTTTTAAAGATTTAGAGTTACAGCCTAACAACTGTACGCTTTAAAAGATAGGAAAAAAAAAATGTTCGTGCGATAAGATGAAGCAGATTCTATTTAAATTTTAACATAGGATCATGAGCACACACACGCACGCACACACACACACACACACACACACACACACACACACACACACACACACACACACACACACACACACACACACACACACACACACACACACACACACACAAACACACACACACACACACACACACACACACACACACACACACACACACACACACACACACACACACACACACACACACACACACAAACAAACAACCAAACTCACTCAAAAAATAATTATATATTGTCTCTCTCTCTCTCTCTCTCTCTCTCTCTCTCTCTCTCTCTCTCTCTCTCTCTCTCTCTCTCTATATATATATATATATATATATATATATATATATATAAAACGCAGCTATTTTTACACTTGTCGAATGTGTGTTCTATTCTGATGAGCGGATATTAACAGTCATGTCGCGCATGTCTCGGCGCCCCTCCCGAGCGCCGTTGACACCAAGGTGAGGGTTAATGGGGTCGCGGGAGAGGCCAGAAAGGGTTAATTGGTAAATTGGCAATTAGTCAGGTCGAAAGTTTGATTTCATTGTTACGTCGACGTTATTTGAATTTGAATGATCTTAAATCCTGTAAATTCCTGATTGAAATAGATCAACAAAAAATGTAAATAAATATATAGCTAGATCAATAAGTAAATAGATACAGAAATGATTGACGTACCAAAATTTTCCATTACAAACTCCCCGTCGAGTTTTCCGCCAATCAGCATTCGCGTTGCAGAAATCTCGCAGATGATTGGTTGATGTGCTGTATCGGGGTGGGGTTGGAGGAGGTCCCTTTCTGTGGGCGGGACGAGGAAGATATGAAGGAAAGGAAGGGAGGAAAAGGGAGAGGAGGGGAAAGAAGGGAAAGGGAAAGGGAGAAGAAAAGGAAGTGAAAGGGAAAAGGAGAAGGAAAGAAAGGCAAGAAAAGGGAGAGGGAAAAGAAGGGAAAGGGTAAGGGAGAAGAAAGGGAAAGGAAAGGGAAAACGAGAAGGAAAGGAAGAGGAGAAGGAAAGAAAAGGGAAAAGGAGGAGAAAAAGAAGGAAAATGAAAAGAAGGAGAATGGAAAGGGAGAGGAAGAAAATGGAAAAAAGTCATAAGAAAGTATTCTGGAAAAAAAGGCGTAGGAGGAGGTAAGGAAGTAGAAGATAAAAATGGAAGAGATGAAGAAGGAGAGAGAGAGTTGGGAAAGGAGAAGAAAACACGAGGAAAGAAAAAGAAAGAAGAGAAAAGAGGACTAAAAAGGAATCACAAGAACTACGAAGAAAATAATAAAGAGAACTGTAGGGGAAAAATATTGTAAAGAAAATGGAACGAAAGAAACGGAAACGAAATAAAAAGAGAAAAACAGGAATGTAGAAGATAAGGAGGGAGAGAAAGAGAAGAAAGTGGAAAGAGGAATCCTTGAGAGGCTTCTTCCTCTTAAGGAAAACTGATTTACATTGAGAATAATAGGTCGAGTGGAGACAGATCGCGCAGGAAATATATTCAGAGAGCTCGATTTTTGTTTAATTTATTTTTTTATTTATGTTTTATTTACTTATTTGTTTTGTTATTTTTTTTCTCGGGTAAAATGTTATGCATAATCTGTGAAGGTTCCGGTGTGAAAATATTAGGCGTATTTTTTGTAGATTTGTTGGAAATATTACGTAGTCGACGGAAAACCGGTGAAGATATATATTTCTGAAATTCTGTTTTTTTTTTTTTTCCAAAGTCTTCGGAAGGCCGGTGAAAATTTTACTTAAAAGGTTCGGTGAATTTGTTGCATAATCTTTGAAATTCCGGTTATTATTAATCTATGTTAGTTTCTTTGAAGATATTACCTAACCCCCCCCCCCCCCCACTTGTTTTTTATAATTCGTTATGCACAATCCCAGACAGAATATCTAGACCAACACATGAAATGACCCCAAATTCTCTGTATGACTAGAGCGATCCAAACGATGAACATAAACAATCGCATTATATGTACAGTACACACCTGCGAACTTTTAATTAATCAAATACTAAGACACGTTTGGAATACGGCGATCGAGAGAGAAACGTCATTCGCAGGTGAAATCACAAACACACAAGTTTCTATCTCGATTTTTTTTTCTTTTTTAGATATTCAACTTGAAGTTAAGAATACGTGATGAGTTTCAAGAGGCTTGCTTGATTAGCCAAAGCGCGGGTATATTTCATGGTCGGATTTTGCGGGGTGGGGGGGGGGGGGGGGAGGGTACACTTCACAGGTGTTTACTTATAATGCGTTTAGAGCGTAATGGCGCAATAAAACTCTTGTCTTAAGGGTGAATTAGGGTGCATTTGTTCATTGTTTTAACCGAACAGAGAATCCGCACT
>NC_061841.1:21954162-21966662 GCF_019202785.1 Penaeus chinensis
TTATTATCTAGAATGTTTAGCTGTCTCTTAGTCTATCTGTCTGTATTTTTTTCTATTTATGATCCGATTTGTCTGTCTATCTGTCTGTTTTTCTATTTCTCTTTCTTCTTTTCCTTCATCTCTCTTCTTCTTCTTCTAATTATTATTATTATTATTATTATTATTATTATTATTATTATTATTATTATTATTTCTTCCTCTTCTCGTTCTCCTTTTAGACCCCTTCCTCCTCCTCCTCCTCCTCCTCCTCCTCCACCTCCTCCTCCATGTTGATCTCTCTCTCTCTCTCTCTCTCTCTCTCTCTCTCTCTCTCTCTCTCTCTCTCTCTCTCTCTCTCTCTCTCTCTCTCTCTCTCTCTCTCTCTCTCTCTCTCTCTCTCTCTCTCTCTCTCTCCTCTCTCTCTCTTTTTTCTCTCTCTCTCTCTCTCTCTCTCTCTCTCTCTCTCTCTCTCTCTCTCTCTCTCTCTCTCTCTCTCTCTCTCTCTCTCTCTCTCTCCCTCCTTTCCTTCCTTCCTTCCTCTCTCCCTCCCTTTATTTTCACTTGACTCCCACATATATAAACCCAAGAACATACAAACCCTTAGACAAACCTCTCTATTTCAATCTCTATCTCTCATAGTACAGCTAATCCCCCAGTTCGCATTTCCCATCCCGCTCATATTTTTTTTCAAATTTTCCTTTTTTCCCCTCCTTCGCCAGATCCCCGTACGCCCGCAGCCGATGAATCCGCCCGCAGCCCTCGCCGGCGCCATGATGAAGGAGAAAAAGCCCTTTACGTACACTCCCGGAGGACTCGACCTCTCAGAAATCAAGTAGGTCCTTCGGGATGGAAGACGGGACGTGGTGGTGGTGGTGGGGTGGGGAGAGGGAGGAGGGAGGGAAGGAGAGAGGGAGGGAGGGAAGGAGAGAGGTATGGAGGAAGGGAGAGAGGGTGAGGGAGGGAAGGAGAGAGGGAGAGGGAGAGGGGAAGGGAAGGGAAGGGAGGTAAGGAGGGAGTGAAGTGAGTGAGTGAGTGAGGGAGAAGTAGTGAGTGTAGGTGGATGGAGTGGGTGATGGATGCGGAGGGAGGGAGGTGAGGTGGTGGAAGAGGGAGGATGAGGAGAAATGAGAGTGAGTGGAAGTGAGGATGATAATAAGTGAGATTGAGTAAGAGTGAGATAAGTAGATGGAGAACAAGAGGAAGGGAGAAGGTATAGGTGAACAGAGAGAGATAGAGAGAGAGAGAGAGAGAGAGAGAGAGAGAGAGAGAGAGAGAGAGAGAGAGAGAGAGAGAGAGAGAGAGAGAGAGAGAGAGAGAGAGAGAGAGAGAGAGAGAGAGAGAGAGAGAGAGAGAGAGAGAGAGAGAGAGAGAGAGAGAGAGAGAGAGAGAGAGAGAGAGAGAGAGAGAGAGAGAGAGAGAGAGAGAGAGAGAGAGAGAGAGAGAGAGAGAGAGAGAGAGAGAGAGAGAGAGAGAGAGAGAGAGAGAGAGAGAGAGAGAGAGAGAGAGAGAGAGAGAGAGAGAGAGAGAGAGAGAGAGAGAGAGAGAGAGAGAGAGAGAGAGAGAGAGAGAGAGAGAGAGAGAGAGAGAGAGAGAGACAGAGAGAGAGAGAGAGAGAGAGAGAGAGAGAGAGAGAGAGAGAGAGAGAGAGAGAGAGAGAGAGAGAGAGAGAGAGAGAGAGACAGGGTTGGGTTTGATTTGTGTCTTAGCCATAAGCAGTTAAAATGTACATATCATAATATTGTTTTCCAGAAAATGAAAGTCACAATTGTTTTACAGATTGTAAATATATTTTCATGTTGTCTCCTTTTCTGAACCTATTTAACGCAATTCTCATTTATGTATATATGACTCCTCTGTAAATTTCATTCATGTTGTATTCTCGCTGGATATCATTACTCGAATGTTGATGCAGTAAAATTTCCTTTTAAGAAAGACCGTCAATGATAAGCTAGTGTGATGTTAAATTATCATATTTTACTCAATAACGCATCTTTAATTGCGTGTCATTCAGTCGGAAATTTTACTGTCTCTTAACGATTTCGATCCAGTTACGTAAGTACATCGAAAAAACACGTCTGGAACATGTTTGAGAAGGCGTGATTGCCTGCATTGCTTAACATGGCGGATGGCTTCTTGTGAATGAACAAACTGTTTATTAGCATTTAATCATTGTCTTTTTATATAGAACATAACGTAATAATAATAATATAATAATAGCAACTTGATCCTGTCATTGTTTAATTAATGACACAAGCTTGACCGGATGTTAAGTGTGTAGCACATGTGTCCCGGTGGGGATGGCCCCACCTGCCCTCTTTAGACACGGCATAGTCTGTCCCGCCGCCCCTCCTAACACACATGTTTGGCACGAGTGTTGGACCCCGCCCACAGGTCCCCCAGGATGCAGCGCCGCCTCTACAGGAATGCGCAGTCAGAGGGCGTGCGGCCGTCGCCCTTGGCCGCGCAGCCCTCGCAAAATGCCACCAATGCCACGTCAGGGCAGTCGTCTGCGCCTCTGGGAATGCCGGTCCAGGTTCTCCCTATGCCGGGCATGCACATGGGGCCGCAGCAGCAACCTCAGCCACAGCCCAAGGAGCCTCCCAAGCCCAAGAAGAATATGTGTGGTCCTCCGCCACCCCCGCCACCCTTTGCAGTGTCGCCAAACTCTTCCTATACGCCCTCTGTCGCTTCGCCTCCTGTGATTACCTCCCCGCCTTTGGACTTCTCCCCTGTGGCGCCTCTGCCCCAGATGGCTAAGGAGCCGGGTCCGTCCATACCCGCGGCTCCTCCTCTGCCCCTTCAGGTGCCTACGGCCAGAAGAGGGTCACTGATCATTTCCTCGCCGCCTTCTTCACCACTTGTCAGCAGTGAGTCCAGTGACTTCTCGTCGCCGCCTCCTCCACTCCCGCCGCCTCAGCCTGTGAAAGTGCCTGTCACCCCACCAGCTATGCCGGCACCTTTCGAGCCTCCTTCAATGCCTCCGCCACAGCAGAAGCCAGTTATCGAGCCTCCACAAATGTCTGCTCCGCCGCCCAAGGAGGAATCTCCTGAAGAAGAAATCTTTTCAGATGAAGAAGAGGAATTCAGCTCTCCAGAGGAGCCAGAGATCAGCAAAGACATGCTAGATCTTGGCAGGCGTGCCTCATTAATAGAACCAGTGCTTCCAAGATCACTGGCAGCGGTAGAACCCCCAGTAACTCAGAGCATAAAAGAACCATCGCCAGTGCCTCAGAGCCCCTTCAAAGAACCATCTCCTACGCCATTAAGCCCCGTCAAAGAGTCCTTTACGCCGTACACTCCTGTCTCAGAACCATTTTCTCCGCCACTGATGCCGCTCAAGGACCCATCACCCCTTCGACAGACTTCGATAAAGGAACCATCGCCTCTGCCCCAGATGCCCCTCAAGGAGCCATCCCCACTGCGTCAGGCCTATGTGAAAGAGCCATCGCCTCTGCACCAGATGTCTATGAAAGAACCATCTCCTCTGCGCCAAATGTCCGTAAAGGAACCTTCACCTTTGCGTCAGTATTCAGTGAAAGAGGCTTCACCATTCTCCCCGGTTCTTATGAAAGATCCTTCACCTCTTCGCCAAATGTCCGTGAAGGAGCCATCCCCTCTACACCAGTATTCAGTGAAGGAGGCTTCTCCATTCTCCCAGGTGCCTATGAAAGAACCATCTCCTCTTCGCCAAGTGTCCATGAAGGAACCATCACCTTTCAAAGAAATGTCTCCCTTGCCACAAACCCCGATTAGGGAGCCATCTCCAATGGCCTACACTCCTATTAAAGAAACGACGCCACAAAGGACGATGCTCGTCAACGAAAACAATATCAGGCAAGCACCTGTAAAGGAGAAAACGCCAGAGCTCCCGAAGCCGACAACTGCTCGACGAAATTCAATTGCCGATGCTTTGACCCACCTCATCGAGGAACCCACCATTATCTTTGCTCCGCCAGCTGTTAAACAAATGCCTGCCAGAGAGCCAACCCCAGTGAGACAGATAGTCCGAGAGCCCACGCCAGTAAGGCAGGCCACCCTTCAACAACCTGTGATAGAACCTGCTCCTCTTATCAAAATAGAAGCTAAACAACCTGTAGTAAAACCAGGACCACAGCCTCCGGCAGCCATCAGCCAGGCCTCTGTACCAGTAACTTCACCTGTCAAGAATGCACCAACAGTTCAGGGAAGTCCAAAGAGGCATTCAGTTCTGCCAGAACCAATGCAGATCAATTACATCCCCATAGAGAAGAGCCCAGTAGTTAGTCAGCCACCAGCAACTCAACCCGCTGCAAAACCAATGCCTGCTACTGTAAACAAACATCCTGTAGCAAAACAAATACCTGCTCGTATGCCTTCTCCTCCCCCAGGACCCGTTGCTACCCCAGCGTCTCAAAGCACAGCAGCACCACGACTTGCGCGCCAGTCGTCCCTTCCCTCGAAACCTTCCCCAGCTCAGGTCACAACTCCCACTGCTCAAAAGGAACCCGTTTATGTCGCTCCTGTTTCGAGTGACGAAGATGCCGGTGCCGCAGCCGCACCCAGCGCCAGTGAAAGAGGAGATCTACGGTCAAGTCCTACGTCAGGGTTGCACAAAGCTCCACTTCCCTGGATGTGTGGAAGGCCCAGAGAAGTGTCTCCGCCACCATTGTTCGTCATGCAGGCCCAACAAACTCAGAACAGATTACATCAAAATCGCATAATGAGACAGCACTCAGTGGGCCCAGAGCCTTCCCATGCACAACCACATGCTCAAGTGACCGTAACTTCACCCCCAGAGGTCCTTCAACACCCAGGATTCTTCAGACAGCGTTCCTTGCCTCCCCCTCAGCGAAATCAGCAGCAGCTGCCACAGCAAATACCGCAGCCGATTCCGCAGCAAATACCACAGCCGATGCCACAGCCAATACCACAGCAGATGCCACAACAAAAGATGCCACAACAAAAGATGCCACAACAAATACTCCAACCAATGCCACAACCACTACCACAGCAGATGCCACAACAAAAAATGCCACAGCAAATACCACAGCCGCTGCCACAACAAAAGATGCCACACCAAATACCCCAACCAATGCCACAACCACTACCACAGCCGCTGCCACAACAAAAGATACCCCAGCAAATGCCACAGAGGATGCCACAGCAGCAGGCACAAGCGCAGCCGAGCAGAATACAGCCGACGCGGCCGCAGGCGCAGCCCACGTCGCCGCAGGTGCGCGACATCCCCATCAAAGTCCAGACGCCGCACCAGCCGCAGCATCGCCCGCGGGAGCGCATCATTCCTATCACCATCGAGAGGGATTCCCCGCCCAGGAGCACGGCCCCGACGTCCATACCAATCAAGACGCCGCCGACCTCAGCGCAAGAACACATCATTCCTGTCCATTTCGAGGGGACGCCCAACGCTGCGCCAAGACCCGGCTTCCAGCAGCCCAGGGCCCAGACCCGGCAAAATGCACAGCCGCAGCCTATGCAGCCTATGCAACCCCAGCAGCCCCAACAGCCCCAACAACCCCAGCAACCCCAACAACCCCAGCAACAACAGAATTGGGCCAACTCCCCAGGGGCGGCCTTCTCCCCTCCACAGTTCCCCTCGACGCCCCTCAGTGGGAACCCCAGTGGGGCATTCACCCCGTACAACTCCCCAGCAGGATTGTACTCGAACAACAATGCCCTTGATGCCCTACACCAGATGCAGCAGAGCTTAGAGCAGCTGAACTCGGGTCTGCAGAAGTAAGTTGTACCCAAAAGGCAACTCCCCCCCCCCCCTCCTGCCCCATTGAGTAGAGCGACAGGATACCCTCAAGTAGATACCCCGCTGCCCATGCCCCGTCTCACAGCCTGTTGATCCTAATAACCACGATGATATAAGCTGTTTCCATAGCACTTATTCTTGCAGTTACAGTAACGCAGGTCAGTAACTAGGACATGAAACATACAGTGCTTAGAATAGCACAATTAGTATATTTGATATCACGACGATCAAATATCTTTAGAGTGTTCTCTATAAAATGTTGCATTCAGGATGGCGACATTCACGTGTGATATTTCATATATTTTGCCTGTAACAAAATAGTGCAATTTAGATAATGCAGTTAACCAAACATTCACTTTTGTAAAATATATACATTTTTTTCCGGTAGATAACTAACCACATAGAAATATTCACACTTAATTAAAAAAAAAAAGAAAAGAAAAACTCCCCCCCCCCCCCCCTCAAAAAACAACAACAAAAAAACACCTAGATTTTTTATTAACATACTTCTGTACCTTTTACAGTGCGTTCCCACGATTCATTCAGAAAAAAATGTCGGACTCTATAACATCTCGGAAACAACCTAGGTACAGTAGGATGGTGATGGCAAGGGCATTTATAAGTTGACTTGCCTCCCCATTAACTACACTGATGTAGAGGAGAGTGATGTGTGCCTAATTACTACTGTTAAGGAACTGACGTCATGACGGGTACTTTGTCCTTAATTGGGACTTGTAGAAATATAAATATAATGTTTTAATTCTGTTCATGGTGTCAGTTCCTGAGTTATATAGTTACCTGTCAAATTGTGCTTCCCTGATGATATGTCAGCATCCTTTTAGAACTAACATGTGTTTTATCTTTGCCTATGTTTATACTGCATAAATGTATGAGTATAGATATAAGTAGTAATTTAAGACAAATTTCAGTATCATCTGTATGTGTTTTTATTTATAATATCTTAGCTTCCTTTTTTATGGAATTTATTTACTTTTTTTCCGATGTGATGTTTTTGAACAACCTGTATACCCTTTTTTTTTAATAAACTAACTTTCCTGTTTTGTGTTCTTGTTCTGTCTATGTTAAAGAACCCATTGCTTGTTTTCAATATGTTATTTTGTTCAAATCGCTTTTGTATTTTGTCACACTTTTCCTCTTTGGTTGTATATGTATTGTTTTCTGATTATAAGATTTTTTCTCTGTTTTCATTCGTATGAGACATGCTGTATTTTTCAGTGTTCTCACACATTTTACTCAAGTGCTAATCATCTGTTTTGTGATTATTTTATTTAGCTTTTAATACTAGGTACTGGAAGTACAGTCTCGAATAGTACAAAATTGGAATATGTAACTATTTACTGATTAGTGTTTAATGATCTTTTTGATGATTTTTCAGGTTAATGTTTATGCAGTTAAGAAAAAAAGCCAAAAGTTGACATTTTTACATTGCAAATAAGAATTAAGCAATAAATTCTATGGAAAATCATTAGTCATACCAAAAGACAATCATGCAGAGAAGCTTTCCATAAGGATTATCAAAGGTCTTTTCATAAGAGTCAATTATAGTATGAAAGCCCTCTTGCCAAGCCCTTGCAGGGACCATGAAATGATAATATATTAACACTGGCCTTGGCTATTTCCAGCTCACAGTACCGACCTCAGCAAAACGGAAATGGGGTGCCCGGAACCCCAGGGGACGTCGCAGCCAATGGGGGAGACTTCGCACCTGTGCAGTCCCGCTCCTTCAGGGTCTTGCAGAATGTCCTTGACCATCAGGATCCCGTAGGTAAGTACTGAGGCTTCCTTCTGAGGAAACAGACGTTATGCCCATGTGGATTTTTGTTTTATTACTGTCATTATCTTTTTATTAAAAGAGTAATATAACATACTGATTTTATCTTTGATAATTATGTACAACGTATGTGTCTGCATCTGTTTTTAATAATGGTGAGATAGTTCACACATAAATTATCAGCGGGAAAACATATTTTATGTGTAAAAAATGTTAAACAAGTATGATTTCACTTTTTGGAAATCTGTATAGAAAAAAAACTAAAACATGATAAATTTGCTTCTTTTAATAAAAAAGGAAGGTAAAGCTACTAATATTAAAAATTGGAAAGTGTCAGCGGCTTAGGTCTTACAGTCATAAATGTGTTAATGTGAGTATGTATATATGTATACGTTGAATATGTGAGTGAGTGAGTGAGTGAGTATGTGTGAGTGAGTGAGTGAGTGAGTGAGTGAGTGAATGAGTGAGTGAGTGAGTGAGTGAGTGAGTGAGTGAGTGAGTGAGTGAGTGAGTGAGTGAGTGAGTGAGTGAGTGAGTGTGTGTGTGTGTGTGTGAGTGAGTGAGTGAGTGAGTGAGTGAGTGAGTGAGTGAGTGAGTGTGTGTGTGTGTGTGTGTGTGAGTGAGTGAGTGAGTGAGTGAGTGTGTGAGTGCGTGTGTGAGTGTGTGTGTGTGTGTGTGTGTGTGTGTGTGTGTGTGAGTGAGTGAGTGAGTGAGTGAGTGAGTGAGTGAGTGAGTGAGTGTGTGTGTGTGTGTGTGTGTGTGTGTGTGTGTGTGTGTGTGTGTGTGAGTGAGTGAGTGAGTGAGTGAATGAGTGAATGAGTGAATGAGTGAATGAGTGAGTGAGTGAGTGAGTGAGTGAATGAGTGAGTGAGTGAGTGAGTGAGTGAGTGAGTGAGTGAGTGAGTGAGTGAGTGAGTGAGTGAGTGAGTGTGTGTGTGTGAGTGAGTGAGTGAGTGAGTGAGTGAGTGAGTGTGTGAGTGCGTGTGTGAGTGAGTGAGTCAGTGAGTAAATGAGTGTGTGTGTGAGAGTGAGATTAAATGTGAGTGTGAGTGAGAGTGAGTGTACTTGTATGTATGTATCTGTACATGCATATGTGTGTGTATGGAGGATGGCTAGACAGTAAAAGCCCTCGTATCTATCACCATTAGATGATGTGAGACAAAAATTTATTTTACATCATGGTAAATGTTCCAGACGGTCCATCCAATGGTGCTCCATTGAAAGTAGAGGTTCCTTTAGGATCCCCAAGTAGAGGGCAAAATGGGTCCGTAAGCCAATCCCAACCCAAGGGCCCAGGTTCAAATTTTAGAAGCGTTATTAGCAACAAAGGTGGAGTCACAGCCCAGCAGAACAGAGGAGTCTGGATTGATACCCCGCAGCCATACAGTAACGAATCAAAGATCATACAACAGAATAATCATGAACAGAAGTCCCCCAGCATTGGTACAAAAAACCTGCCTAATAGTTTCAAAAATAAAGGTGAGATTGGAAGCGAAAAAGGCCCCTAGATTTGTATTATGAACAATATTACCTGAATTCATAAATCAAATTGGTAAAATTATTTTAGTACAGACTATAACAAAATTGGACTTTTAATAATCTTATTTGGTACTGCAGTGCAGGTTTCTGTTCATAATGATGAGACCCGAAGCAGGGGTGGTCACTATTCCAACAGAAATGCCTGGGCTCCTCCAAAGACTGGTATGCAATATATACATTATATTATGTGCACATTTTGGTGGCGGAAATCTTGGAACTCTCCTACATATTAATGGGTTTTCCTGAGAGGTGGTGGTTTCTTGTGGCAGATGGAGGTTCTGGTTTGTTGGTGATGGGATATAGCACTTCTTCATAAAGAGTGCCTTTTGCTTATATGTATTTTGTTGCACATTAAAGGCTGTGAACATTTAGTGTTTTCTTTATGTGGTGTCCGCCATTAAGTTCTTTGTAGATTTTTATTTCTGCTCTGTGTATTTTGCAGTTTTTATTAATTTATGCGTATATTTCTGCACTGACATTTTACTTTTTTGTTTTGTCCAGGAGAACTTTTGCTTGATATGGAGTTAGTCACAGTTACTACAAATCACTTTTGTTCGTTTGAGTTTCTTTTTCAGAGAACACACACATCTTATGCAAGCTTTGAACTCGTCTTATCTTAACATCTACGTTTATGATTTGATGAAATATTCTGCAATGTGTTATGATTTTCTTATCATTTCTTTCAGTCTCGCTTCATAATACTTTCAGCTTCTCCTTCTAACGCTGTCCTCCTCTAACAAACCCTCAGGTTCAGATGACGAAATCTCCAATTATATGCAAGCTCATGCCCCAGTGTTCCATGGAGAGTTCCAACCTCCACCAAAACAATATAGGCCTAAGCCAAATCAGCAAAATACTGTTTATCAGCTAAATAAACAGCCTATAAAACAAAACCAGGCACAGCCACAGCAGCAGTTCCAACCACAGCAACAGCAGCAGCAACAGCCCCAGTCTCATCTGAATCAGCAGCAACATGCAAAGTTGCCGCAGCAGTACCATCAGCCCATGCCTTTTGATATGAAGCAATTAAGTGAGTCGAAACCTAGCAATAGTCCATCATCCTCGAAGTTTTTCCGAATGCTACAGACGATCACTGATACTTTGCCTGAAGGAGCTGGTATGGGGCATACAAGTGACGTTTTCTTTGCTTGATGTCTCATATTTGTGACGCCCTCCCTACCCCCTCTCTCTCCTCCAGCCTCCTTATCGCTGGTGTAGATCTTAGTGATAAACATTCCTTTGGAAACCCTGTGATATTTGTGTGTATATTTGTCCCTGTTGCTGCTACTTCCCCTTAAAAGCTGATGGAATGAGAGCTACCTGTTATCTGGCACATGAACTTGTGAATACATGCTTCATTAATGACTACCATGGAAAAAGATGAATGTGGAAGACTCTATATATGATTATAGAGATACCACATTGTTATCATAACTGAAAATATATATTCAGGATGATCTTCTGAGAAAGACAGTGGCAGAAAGAGATCGTGAATTATGATTTTAGAAGAGCATCCTTCAAGATTAGGGACAATTATGTTGAAATGTTTGTAAATGAAATATCAATATTTTTCTGTAGTTCAGGTTTCAGAATATGACAAAATTGGGTTATGTAACACTGAAAACATTCAGTTACATATATAAATATCACATTTATGATTCTAAATTCTCAAAACATAAATTTAGTGATGATTTTATGACTGAAAATGTATTTAGTAATAGCTTTATGAACAGTAAAATTTAAATGTATAGACAGACATGTGATATTTATGCTTAGTTTGCCATAAAACACTAATCAAAATATAAAGCATTGTTTTCCTCTATAAACTTTCAAGAAGTTATAAATTGTTTTTGTGTTTTTTCTCGTGGTACTAGGCAAAAGTACACTTGAGCTGTCTTTTATATCCAGAGACCTCACTGCATCTGTTGCATGCATACCTAACTTACTGTCCCTACTGGTGGTCCAGTATTAGTATAGATATTCTCCTTCCCTAACACTATGTGATCCCAAGACTGTCTTTATAACAAAAATAAATGCAGTCTATGCAAGATTATTAACTATGGATCTGAATAGATGAGTGAATTAGATTTTAATATACAATAGACTTTTTGTGTTGTAACTTTAGTAGCTATAATAAGTTGGAAATTAAGTATACATTTTAGTTTTAGTTTAAAGAATGTTGTAATTATTAGAATTTCCGTAGACTTACCATTAGACTTCTGAAATAGATAGAAAAAAAGTCATGCATCTTGTTGACCCAATAATTTTATGTGTCTACAGAGATTTTAAAGGCAGAATAACTTGTAATGATGAGTATTTCCTTGTTGGTCTATGTTTAAACTGAGTCCGTCCACACTGACAGTAGAATTACCTGATATATGTTATCATACGCACAGAATGGTATGGTAATGGTGTACCCTTTGATCCAACCCTCATCTATGAGGCCAAATGTTGAAAACTCAGACCCCGATGTTCGTCTTGTCCTGGTAACTGTAGCTTTCCCTTATCCAACCTCCACAGAACCCCAGGGACCCGTCCACATCCCCAACATTAAACCACAGCAGATGGTGCAGCAGTTCCAACAGCCCCAGCAGTTCCAACAACCAGGCCAGTATATGCGGTGTTACGTTTTAGCATTCAACTTGGACTGAACTGCTAGTTTTGTAAATTCTAGTACCAGAGAAACAAGACTTCCTCTACTACTTCTCTTTTATGATACGTAATTGAATATCTTCATAGCCACACGTTTAGTGTATGGGATTTACATGTAATGCATAGTAATAATTTATTTTTTATAGTGTAGCATTGGGTGATGTATCTCATAGTGGCTACTTCATTTAGGTCTTTGGTGAACATGAGAGCTCTTCAAGTTTAAGAGTGAATAAAAGAATTGGCTATATCTAGACTTAGATAGGGAACGAATGACTGATGTGACTCATATTATTTTGAAGATTTCTGGTTCTTTACAATGCATGATAAGTCAGTAACAGTTGATAAGAGATCTGACATTCTTTTAGAGTGCATTTTGGAATTCTTCTGTAGAAATAATTGATCATACAAGTTAGATTTCATGTCTTTATAAAAGTCTGAAGGCTGTCCAATGGTAGATGTATCCTAATTGTGCAAGGATAGATTGACAACTTTAGAGGTTAGGTTAACTAGAATCTGCAGTCTCTGAATGCACATATGATAAGTCCATTATTAGAATGACTTATTTAACTTGATGAGGACCAGAAGATTTTGGATTGGTGTGAATCAGTTGCATGCATTCATGGTATATGATGAGATGTGTATTCCTGGTGTTTATTTTCTAGAAAACTGAGGTGATATGTTTTGCAATTTAGGAATATTGACCATAAGTGTTTCAATATTATCCAAAAAGTGTACTTAAATTCCATTTCCAAGATTGTCTTGCTTGACATCTATATTATTTGT
>NC_061841.1:21969162-21979162 GCF_019202785.1 Penaeus chinensis
CACAATAAGTCTGTAGTTAGTAAAAAAAAAAAAAAAAAAAAAAAAAAAAAAAAAAAAACAGTTATACTCATTTTAATTTTCGTCATGGTATCGAAAATGTCTCACGATAAAGAAATCTGATTATTATTTGTTCAGATATATTCTCAGAAACTTATCCCTTTAGACTTGTGAAAAAAAACCTCTCTAAAGACTTATTGATTGCCAGTTCAAGTAGTCATGGAATAATCTTTGGTATTAAAGTAGAATCATAAATACATGAGGTTTAAAAATGTAATTATTGGAACAGATTTTATTTTATTTCTCTAGTGGGTGGATTATTAAACGTGTAATGTTTATGAAATGATTGTTACATAGCATTGGAGAAACGGGAAATATGTTTATATATATATATGTAAATTTGTAAATCTTATAGATATTGTTGTATGTAGATTGAAGATGCTTCATTAGTTATTAGTTGCCTTTTTGGAATCTCGGGTTTAAGCATATTTACTGAGCATTTTAGAAGCTAGAAAGAAGAAATGCATTTAAGGCATTTGAAGGTTTGGTGACAAGTATTAGCATTTTTGGAGTGTTTTCACATGTTTTGGAATATACTGATACATGTCTGCTGTTGCTGGAATCCACCATAATTAAGGAAAAATAATATTACCACAGTAGATCTCTTATTTCATTACAAAGTTTTCTTAGCTAAATAACTATTAAAGTATAAATTGCAATAACTGATTTATATGACAGTACAACAGCACAGTTATCCAGACATTGCCGTTATAACAAACTATAACAGTCCTTTCCCATCAACAAAACTGTTTAATCCCAATGCTAATATTAGCTATAAACAGAAGATACCATATCCTTCATAGCCATCCTGTTTCATATTACAAATACTTATTAGAAAAACTTTGTAGGAAAGGTATGAATGAGAACAAATAATGAAATGACATGACACACTTCAACACAGCATGACACGTCACGCCACGACACCATCCACGAAAGCACAGCAAACATGCACATCACCTTATCAGAATGATTTGTAATTCTGATGCAGATATAATATCAACACAGTTACATCTCTTGTGTTGTGAAGTTGTTTGTTCTCACACCGGTTCTACATTGGTCACTGTGATCCTGTTCAGATCAGCTTTATGTGGGGAATTGTTGCTTATTTGCATATTCCAATCATTCAGACCTAGATTTGGGTATGTTTTTGCTTACATGTTTTATCAATTTTTCTATCACCTTTTATGCAGTTTGTTGCTTATCATTTTTCTTAAACAGTATGGCTTGCTACTCAGAGTTCCCATCTCGTTTTTTGCCTGGACTGTGGTTGACAAGCCTTTTCTTGCATGTTCTTTGTTTCTAGCCTCAGACGCCGGAGAACCTGCCAAAGTGTCAGAGGTTCCCAGCCCGCCTGGTGATGACCAAACGCATGCAGCCAGTCAGACCCCACCTCTTGAGTCCACAAATATTACTTCCCCATCTGTTCTTTCTCCTTCCATAACACTGACTGAAACAAATGACACTTCCTCGGATAGTGGAATTTCATCTCCATCCAAAATTTCCCCTTCATACACCACCACTAAAGACAGCAGAGTTTATAGGAATGTTGCTCCCAAAATAACCTTCACTGGGCAGAGGAATACCCATGTTGTCAACTCTGCTCTCAGTAATGCCAGAGACCCTTCGTCTCCTTCCTCTCCAACATGGAAGTGTCCGACTTTCTCTCATTCTCCTCGGTCTCAATCGCCTGTTTGCCAGTCACAGTCGCTGCCTAAATCTGCTGAAGATGAACATGATTCTGGATCTGACAGTCCAAGGCTGATGAAGATCATACGGCAAGAATCTACAAGTCCACAGAACACTGAGAGGCGCTACGAGGGTGCACACATTCCTTCACGAGTATTCCGTCACCTGCAGACAGAGTACCCAGCATCGTCCAATGAAAGCAATGAGCTTCAAGAGCCAAAATCAAGGGTTAATTCCAAAAGTCCATCTCCTCGTTACGATGGAAGTCCAATACCTCCGAGGGTATTCAAGTCACTGCAGAATGAGACCAATTCAAGCTTTGATTCTGATACAACTGATGGCGACACTCCTTCAAGAGCATCAAGCTCGTTTGCGGAACTAGAGGAGTACTATCATAATGGGGTGGGCAACACACCTAGCACCAAGGATACTGTGTTGAAAGAGCTGACAACTCAGTTTGATAACACAGGTTTCAAAAAGAAGCCAAGAGCTGCTCCAGGAAAGGTCTTCCGTTATTTACAAACCCAGTATGATACTACAGCCGATCCCCAGCCAGAACCACAGCCTGATAATTTGCAGACACCGAGTGATGAGTGCCCAGGCTTTGGGTACCGAGGCTCAAAGGTCCCTTCACCCTCATTCAGGTTCTTGCAAAATCAGTATCACCAACAGCCAGATGAGGAGATACCACAGGATAATGAGCCGCTCACACCTGACGCCCCTGCGCATGAGGTGGAGCCCACGCCCTACAGAGGTGGCCGAATTCCTGGAAAAACATTTAAATTCCTTCAAGACAACATCACCACTCACCCATCTGTCCTTCAGGCAAAGAAGTAGATTATTTGCCAATTCAGAAGTAAAAAGGAAACATTTTCCCATAATTTTGTGTTTATAATGGATGTATAAACTTTTGCATACATTGTAGTTTCTGATAACTTTCAGGTGGAAAGATGTATCATTCCACAATAACTTCAGGAACTTGCAAGATAGGAATTTAAACAAAGTTCCACCAAGGGGACCAAATTAATGCATACTATTATTGCAGAAAAGTAATATGAGTAAATCTCAGATTAACCGGACTTGTATGATACCAACACATTCATATTTTCATTTCTTGTGCAGCATTATAATACAAACAGTAATAGACTCTTCAGAACATTCTAATTGATGAAACATTGCACCGAACCTCCCACCCCCGTATGAGTAGTTATTTGAATTTGGACAACATGACTATCATGTGCTTCAGAATGGCCCCACATTATTTACAGAAACTTGCTACTGTAACTTTGTCTTCCTAAGAGATGGTACTAGTAAGCTTTCAGAATTGTGTTGTCATTTTTGATAATTTTATATTGCATTATATTTATTACTTTTACTATGTACACAAATAAGTAGTTTGTTGTATAAGATATATTAATCTATGATATAATGGTATGTCTACTTATGTAGACATGTACATTATCACAAGAAATCTTATTTTTTTATGAATCATAATCATGTATTATAAATGTGCTTAATATTACATGACTGAGGACTTGCAGATCAAGAAATGCATAAGAACAGAAGAAATCATTGCATTAGAAGATAAAATTATCACATCATTAATTTCATAGGTACTTGTTAACATACACAAATTTTCCATGAAACAACAGCCCTGAAATTACACATATCACTGTCCTCATCCATATCTCCTTTCCACTGCTATTCCCTGTTGATCCACCCAGGCTAATACGTACCATTTGCCTTGCTTATGGTTTTGAAGATTCCTCACAGGTAAGTAATGTCCGGATGATATCATTTTGGTCTTAGGAGTTTCGTTTGTATGCATGCTTTGTAGTTAAGTTTCAAATATTATTACTGTTTATGAAAAAATAGATAGTATATTTTGGATCATGTACTGTAATTTTTTCCCCTTTGCATGCAGTAGAGTAAATATTCAATATTTGGTTCAAATGCACCAGCATGACATGCAATAATGTACTATGTTTAACATGGATCTGTGCTTTTCTCATTGCAGTTGCGGGTCCTGGCCAAAGCGATCTGTAGACAGCCCACTAGCAACAAGCAGTCTTTAATGTACACTCAGTGATCAAGATTTTTTTTTTTGCATATATCATGTTCAACAGGAAAAAAAATAATACTATGTTAAATTACACATGTAGTTCCCAGGCCCCAATGAATGTGTTTTTATACTGTTTTTTAGGAAAATCCAGCAGGTTCCTCGTTTCTGCTGAGCAGAGTATATCTAGTGAGATTTGTCCTACTAATTTTAGTGTACATTACTTATAAGCCATGTTTTGGGTTCTACAAACAGAGTTATGTGGTTTATCCTTGCTGCATAACTATGTACAGTTAGCCTAGCCAATGTATGATTCTTCCTTAAAATTTCTAATAAAGCGCATGTTATTACAGCTTTGTGCTTCCATATGTCTTAAGTTTCTACACAATGCTTAGAGGTTTTATTTCCACGCGGAGCAACCCAAATAGCAATTACACACAGAGAAAAAGTTCATGCCACAATGACTCGTGTCATGTGGCTCTCCTGCACGGAAGCTACCCAGAATAAGTGACCTTTTTACCTTGACTTTTGTAAAGCCTACTGGCCCTGTATACCCTTGTGTCACTGCTGTGTCTTGTGGCTGTGTCCACCTCTATTTATATTGCACTTCAAAAAAGTCTGTTTGAGCTCAATATTTAGATTGTGTCTGACAATGTGATCGAGTAGATTAGGTTTACTTTTAAGGCATATCGTATTTGTATACCATTTATTTAGCATCTGCTTTTATTTTATGTAAATTGTTTCCTTTTGAAAGAAATATATATATAACTGATTACAACCATTTCATCCTATAAATCATATGCAACACAATATGGATTTATATTTGCCAAGAGAGATTATTCATTCAGAAGTCCACCTTGAATAACGAAAGATAACTTTTTAAATGTGATGGACATACCATAGTATCTAATATATTACCAAAGTTGATATATATACATATACATATAAATATGTATCAATACTGTGCACATTTCATTTATGGAATGTTAAGTAGGCTTTTGCAAGGGAGATTAACAAAGATTATAGATCTAGGAGATGAGACAATGGTTTATATATGTGCCTTCGTTTTGTATTTGGAATGAAATAAAATATTAGTAACATGTCTGTTTTTCCTTTGGTGCCCCTGATATAAGATGATAAATGTGACAAAATATTCTGTTATTTGTATCTTTATAATAAATAAGGCTTGAAGTTCATTCTATGACTCATATTGCATACATATTTGATCAAGCATTATAACAATTATGTTTTAAGAAGCAAAATAACACTTTTAATTTAATTCTCAGTCTATTAAAATTTGATTCAAAAGTTCAATTTTCTAATCCTGTAAACCAAAATTTACCTGAGAAAACTGAGACAAACTCAATAATTCATCCATCTAGTGATTGGAGAGAAAAGGGAAATGAAGGAAACAAAAGAGCTATCACATAATATACTGAGGAAGTATGGAGGAGAAAGGGGGGGGGGGGGGTTCTACTGATTGAGCAGTTTATCGAGCGATTACCAACAGTTTGTCATCAATGTAAAGGGAAGCATACAAAGGGTCAACCTGTAAGAAGTCCAACAACATCTACGATTAAGGAAAAGCAAGGTGAGCCATGATTTTTACAAGACCCGGCACTGTGAAATTATTGCATTTGTCTGACCACAAGGCTATCATTGCTGAAAACCAGATTGCTTAACAACTTCTAAATCTAAATACGAGTCTTTATTTCTTTGATATCCAGAACAGTGGGAACAAGTAGATAGTAATATAAAGTAAGATCAATTGGGCCCTATACTAATACGGAGACTTGAATATAAATACAGCAGCATCAAGTGTTAGTACTAGAAAAGGGCAAATGAGCAATGTAAAAGAAAAATAGCCAGTAACTTAAGCGCACATTCCCCACCCCCTATCCCACTCCACAAAAGCAAATCGAAGCACCAGGGAAATGCCAATCCATACAAAACCACAGTACCCTCAACGGAAAGGTCCGCCCGCACAAAATAGCACACACTGAGAACTACCCGTCCAGCTGAAAAATAGCGGTAGGGTGAAAGTCTGGTCATGGAATAGTCCTATTGTCCCCGTACACTGCTCGATCGAGTAGACAGGGCTGAGTGATAATTTGTGGAAGGGAAAACCAGTAAACGATAAACAGGATGGCACAATTTTCGTGACCTACCAGGTGACATTGAATTACCTCCCTCCCCCCCCTCCTACTCCCATGTTTAGCCGCAGAAGACCTATACACGTCAACCACAAACATTATTTGTTATCACAATAAGTTAACACTGTAACGCTGGAATCTGACGCCTCTAAATCAATGCCAGGGACACGCAATCACCAAAGGTGCTTTCGGGAACAGCGTAAGAAAAGAGAAAAGAATAAAGGAAAAAGGAAAAGAAAAAAGAAGAAAGGAAAGAAAAGAATAGACTGGAAAACAAAATAAAAAAAAGGAAAAGAAAAAAATGTTTATATATATATTTACATATGTATATATACATATATATACATATATATATATATATATATATATATATATATATATATGTGTGTGTGTGTGTGTGTGTGTGTGTGTGTGTGTGTGTGTGTGTGTGTGTGTGTGTGTGTAAAGGGTTAACACATCTACCAATTCAACCCCTGTCCACACGAACATTTTATTAATATTTCTCTCGTATGGCAAATACTAATGATTCCTCTATAGCATTTTGCATTACAATTTTGTTGAAGCGAATATGACGAATGGAAATAGTTTAATCAAAGCAACGTTATCACATACATCTCGGTGTAAATATGTCCGCCCCAAGTTCCGACGTCTTCCTTCATCTGATTCGGAGCGGCGTCGATCTCCCTGGAAAGACGCTCCTTTTCAAGTCCCTCGGCGTTATCATGGCCTCTCTCCGCTCTTTTCAGGATTTAGCCAACTTGGAATAACTTGAGTGTGAGTTCTCTCTTCCTTGCCTGAGCTTCTCCCTTCCACCTCCCTTCGTTCTCCCTGGTTTGCCACTCTGCCGACTATTTCTCCCTTATAATATACAGGAAATCCACACCAAGTGGAATGTACATATATATTTCTTCTCGTTTTACCCCTTCCTTGATGAGAAAGGAGATGCTATAATGATCCTTAATAGTTTGATGAGTAGAATTTGACCCATTTTTTTTGAAGGAAAAGATCCGATTCCTTTCCGTATTTAGCCAACTTGGAATAACTTGAGTGTGAGTTCTCTCTTCCTAGCCTGAGCTTCTCCCTTCCACCTCCCTTTGTCTCCCTGGTCTGCCACTCTCCTGACCATTTCTCCCTTACACTGTGCAGGAAACGACACCCCGTGGGATTAACATATGTTCCTTATCCTTTTACCCCCTCCTTGCTGAGAAAGGAGTTGCTATAATGATTCTTGAAGGTTTGATCAGTAATTTTAGATCTAACACAAGATCAATTTCTTGCGTCGATTCTTCTGCAAGCTCGGCTACTCTCGCCGTGTTATTGGCGCCATGTTATCTCCTCCTGTCGATACGCTATTTTCTCCAGGCTATGTAAAAGGATTAACGATCCGGTACCAAATTAAGGCACGATATTTCAACGAGATACAGAACACGGTAAAACATTCTATATAGTTAAGTGTATGGTCAGTATCATCCATTTCTCCCTCTTTCCAGCTGACATGAAATGCCTTTTTTTAAACATGTAGTCCATTATACATGAAATTAATGCTTTAGTACCTCCAGCATTGATTTCACAGTATCTGCTGTGAGAATACAATGTGCGTGTGTGTATGTGTCTGTTTGTTTAAAGATATATATATATATATATATATATATATATATATATATATATATCTTTAAACAAACAGACACATATATATGTATATATATACACTGATAGATAGATAGATACAGATGGAGAGAGAGAGAGAGAGAGAGAGAGAGAGAGAGAGAGAGAGAGAGAGAGAGAGAGAGAGAGAGAGAGAGAGAGAGAGAGAGAGAGAGAGAGAACGAGAGAGAGAAAGAGAGAGAGAACGAGAGAGAGTCAGAGAGAGAGAGAGAGAGAGAGAGAGAGAGAGAGAGAGAGAGAGAGAGAGAGAGAGAGAGGAAGAGAGAGAGAGAAAGAGAGAGCTATATAAATACACTATGTATATGTATGGGTGTACATACACACATATACTCACACACACACTCACACACACACACACACACACACACACACACACACGTATTAGGATGGATTATTTTTATCCGCCCCAACTTCGACCCGAACAGCTGAGTAGGCTGATACAGATTCCACCTTCACAAAACCAGCGACGTGTAAGAGAATATTAAGTATCCTTCAAATGATTAGCGAGTCTGGAAGGTCACTCATAAATCCTTCCTTCCTGGAAATTAGAATCTAATGTACAATGCCACCTCGCGGCTATAATGATAAACAAAAGCTCAAGACAAGGTGCATGATTTACATGGAAAAAGCCTTTCTGATGCCAAAACCTTGGGTCGGAAATTCATATATACTCCGTAATATGACATTCATATCATTCTGATTGAAGGTTAGAAGGATGTCCACAAATTTACGGTTTGTTTTCTGAAAGCCTCGTCTGAGATTTATTGCGAAAAGTTATTTACATATGAGCGCTCTCAACTTTGGGATTCAGTATCTCTCTATTTATCTATATGTACACACGCGCACACACACACACACACACACACACACACACACACACACACACACACACACACACACACACACACACACACACACACACACACACACACACACACGCAATCGCACACACACACACGCAATCGCACATACACGCACACACACACACACACACCACACGCAATCGCACACACACACACGCAATCGCACATACACGCACACACACACACATGCAATCGCACACACACACACGCAATCGCACACACACACACACACACACACACACACACACACACACACACACACACGCACACACACACACACACACGCAATCGCACACACACGCACACAAAATCACACACGCACACATGCGCACACACGCACACACACACACACACACACACATACACACGCGATCGCACACACAAGCACACAAAATCACACACGCACACACACAATGTATTCTTGTAGTATATAGTATATATTCAATGGCAGAGATACCAAAGTAATATTTCCATGCATAATGGACACTATATACTTAACGTGGCATTTCATGTCAGCTGGAAATGGATGATATTGGTTATCAGAATGTTTTACCGCACTCCATACCTGTCTGAAATATCGTGCAGCAATTTGGTACCGTACCTCTAATATTTTTTTCCGTAGCAAGGAGAAAATATCGTATCGGCAGGTGAGGAGTCAATCTAGGAGGAGATAACGCGGCTTCAAGAGCATGGCGAGAGTAGCCGAACTTGCAGAAGAATCAACGCAAGAAATCGGATCTTTTCCTTTAAAAAACCGGGTCAAAATCTACTCAATAAAACTATTAAGGTTCATTATAGCATCTCCTTTCTCATCAAGGAAGGGGTAAAACGAGAAGGAATATATGTACATTCCACTGGGTGTGGATTTCCTGTATATTATAAGGGAGAAATAGTCGGCAGAGTAGCAAACCAGGGAGTCGAAGGGAGATGGAAGGGAGAAGCTCAGAACTCACACTCAAGTTGTTCCAAGCTGGCTAAATCCTGAAAAGAGCGGAGAGAGGCCATGCTAACGCCGAGGGTCTTGAAAAGGAGCGTCTTTCCAGGGAGATCAACGCCGCTCCGAATCAGATGAAGGAAGACGTCGGAACTTGGGGCGGACATATTTACACTGAGATGTTTGTGATAACGTTGCTTTGATTAAACTTTTTCATCCATTCGTCATTTTCGCTTCAACAATGAGGGTCCCTCACGGCGAGTCTCCAGGCAGGCCCTCGGCCCACCTCTAACTCCTCGCGACATGTCTCGTCGAGCCGCCCAAGCCATGACCTAGGTCATCCCACGGGCCTCCTCAACCCAGGATTATCTCGCAGAGAGACAACCTGATGGGCAGGGTCATCCACAGGGAAACGAGCTAGGTGCCCATATAGCCTGAGTTGGCGATAATGCAAGTAACATGTTTCTACCAGTCTCACTGTGTAGCCGTTGGTTGGACACATGGTCCTTCCAACTGTACACCATGATCCGGCGAAGAGTCTTGCTACAAAAGACATCAAAACGAGACTCCAAGGCACTAGATA
>NC_061841.1:21994162-22006662 GCF_019202785.1 Penaeus chinensis
ATAACTACACACACACGTTTATATTTATATGCATATTGGCTGCCGCCACCTCTGACATGAGCCATTAGCATAGTTAGCTTCAGAATTCCAAGCCACATCAAATTTCTCAGTAATTTTCATTTATATAGTTCATGCGACTAGGCACTTCCCATTTCTGACTTCCCAAATATCTGCATATTATTTAAAAGCAAATTTTAGATATTTAAATCTGATATTTCCACAGTGTTAGGCCTGATCAAACGGCCTCAGATGCACAAGCAAAGACTTTGTGTAGGCAAGCAATAAATCCAACTTTGCCTCGAAATCATGTTCGAAACCTCGTAAAGTGTAAAAGAGAGAAATGACTTAGCATACATACACAAACCTATTTATATATTTCTTAAGATTTCTTGAACATGAACAACGAAGCTCATGCTGATTGCTAAATGTTAGAAAACAAGAAATAAAAACAAAGAATGACACTTTTTTTATTGAACGCTGTATTTGAAAATTCATTTTAGTTGCATGCTCAGGAAAGCAGGAACAAGTCACAGTTTGATTTTTTTTTTCAACGTTGCTAACTATGGGCAATCCTGGAGCCGCTGAAGTCCAGGCTTTTGGTCTTTGAAGTGAAAGCTGTTAAAGATTCCTCGTCTTACTGAGTTTCATGTGCACTAACAGAACTTTGTAAGAATTTAGCAATAAGAGGTCAATCCGGTGAGAAAACATTACAAAAGATTTAAACAATGCTGCATAACCGGTTCTCTGAAAGAGAAAAAAAACTGTCTAACTAAATGAAAATGTAGTTTCTGATTGTCTTACCGAAAGCAGATATCGGCGAAATTCTTTTTTCTTCTTCTTCTTCCTCTTATTTGAATAGATTTTGTGACTTTGTAGACATCTGTGTTCAGAGAGTTAAAATGTTATGACGAGAATGACTGATATGATTTGATGTGATAAAATGTACTCACAAAATAGTCAGTGTAAATCCCTAGCAAAAAAAGACAAGGTAAACTGCCAATGCATTTATCCAAACTAGCTCTGTACATAAATATATATTTATGTACAGAGCTATGTGTAGAACCATTAGTTCTACACACCCGAACATCTGTGCAATTGTGCTAAAATTATTCGCATACCATCTGGTCGATAAAAAGCTTTTAAATATTTTATCATATCAAAAATAAGACTAACAACAAAGATAGACTTCACAGAGTTAATAATTCATATATTTTGGACAGTGCTGATTCATCGATAAGAAGCAATTTTCGTGTAGCAAATTAATGGAAGAGAGAGGGGGGAGAGGGAGAGGGAGAGGAAGAGGGAGAAGAAGAGAAAGAGAAGGAGAAGGAGAAGGAAAAAGGAAAAAGGATAAGGATATGAAAAAGGGAAAGGAGAAGGAGAAGGAGAAGGAAAAGGAGGAGAAGGAAAAGGAGAGGGAGAGGGAGAGGGAGAGGGAGAGGGAGAGGGAGAAGAAGTGGGAGAGAGAGAAGGAGAGGGAGAGGGAGGGAGAGGGAGAGGGAGAGGGAGTGGGAGAGGGAGAGGGAGAGAGAGAGAGAGAGGGAGATGGAGATGGAGAGAGAGAGAGAGAGAGAGAGAGAGAGAGAGAGAGAGAGAGAGAGAGAGAGAGAGAGAGAGAGAGAGAGAGAGAGAGAGAGAGAGAGAGAGAGAGAGAGAGAGAGAGAGGAGAGAGAGAGAGAGAGAGAGAGAGAGGAGAGAGAGAGAGAGAGAGAGAGAGAGAGAGAGAGAGAGAGAGAGAGAGAGAGAGAGAGAGAGAGAGAGAGAGAGAGAGAGAGAGAGAGAGAGAGAGAGAGAGAGAGAGAGAGAGTGAGAAATAGAAGAGAAAGAGCAAGAGAAAAGAGAGAGAGAGAGAGAGAGAGAGAGAGAGAGAGAGAGAGAGAGAGAGAGAGAGAGAGAGAGAGAGAGACAGAGAGAGAAAGAGAGAGAGAGAGAGAGAGAGAGAGAGAGAGAGAGAGAGAGAGAGAGAGAGAGAGAGAGAGAGAGAGAGAGACAGAGAGAGAGAGAGAGAGAGAGAGTGGCAGAGACAGAGGAAGAGGGAGAAGGAGAAGGGGGAGAAAGGGAGAGGAAGAGAGAGAAAGAGAGAGGGAGAGAGAGATAGAGATAGATAGATAGATAGATAGATAGATAGATAGATAGATAGAGAGAGAGAGAGAGAGACGGGTGGGTTTGGTAGGAGGGAGGGACAGAAACAGACAGACCAAAGTATAGGGAAGGACAGAGGGCAGATATAAAAGAGATGGAGAAGAAAGTGAAATGAGGGGAAAGGCTGTGGTAGAAGAAAAAAAGGCGTGGAAGGAGAAGTGCAAAGACATTTAGCAAATAATATCATCACCATCATCAAGGGGCTAACGCCGACGGGGGCGCATGGCCGCATCCACCCTTCGCTCCCAGCCACGAAGGTCCCTCATGGTCGAGTCTCCAGGCAGGCCTTCGGCCCATCTCTATCTCCACGCGACAGGCCTGGTCGAGCTGCTCAAGCCATGGCCTCCTAGATCGTCGTACAGGCCTCCTCCACCCAGGATTGTCTCGCAGTGATGCCCAGATTGGCAGGGTCATCCATAGGGAAACGAGCTAGGTGCCCATATAGTCTGAGTTGGCGATCCCGGATTATGCAAGTAACAGATTGAACACATGGTCCCATGATCCGGCGAAGAGATTTGTTGCAAAAGGCATCAAAATGAGACTTCAAGGCACTAGATCGCGTCCAGGTTTCGCTTCCATACTGGTGCAAGGACACAGCCTTGCCACAGCCTTGCCTCACCCATGAATTAACAGGGAAGATGTTCGACAGGCCCCCACCACATTTTACAGCATTCTCAGTACTGGTTTATAGGCTTGCTATGAGGCCAATAATCCGTGTCGGAATTCCCCTAAGTCTCGGAATCTCTCATAACGATTCTCGATGCACCAAGTCAAACGTCTCCTTGAGGTCGATGTAGGCTCTAAACAACCCGCGGCAGAACTCACGACGGCGTTCCACAATTACTCGAAGCGCTAGGATAAGGTCTATTGTGGACTTGCCAAGAGTGAATCCAAACTGCTTCGGTCTCTGGTGCCTTAGTAGGTGGTCGCGGATCCGTTTCAGAAGAATGTGGGCGAAAACCTTGCCTGGTATACTGAGCAGTGTAATGCCACGGTAATTGCTACAGTCCCAACGATCCCCTTTCCCCTTCCAGAGAGGGATGACCACGCTCCTCAACAGGTCAGAGGGATTGGTACCAGACTGCCAGCCAGATGGCAGTCAAGACTACATGCAAGCCCCGTTCCGTAGGTTCACCCCCAGCCTTTAGCAGTTCAGCAGGGATATCACATATGCCTGCGGCTTTCCCACTCTTCAGCTTAGAAATCGGCATCTTAGCGTTAGTTAGGGTAGGAAGTTTTTCGCCGATGGGTGGGTCCGGTACAGATATTGTGATACCAATTGCGGGTCTACCTGGTACAGCTGTTCAAAATACTCAGGCCAACGTTCAGAAAACCCAACTTGATCTGAGATGATCTGTCCATCCAATGAGCGGACTGTAGTCATCTGCGAGGAGGGTTTAGAGTTAAATTTTCTCAGAGGGCAGGTAAGCAGGGCGAAGGTCGTTTTCCAAGAAATGACCTTTAACCACCTCGGCAGGATTCCTGATGAACTGTTCCTTGTCCCTTCTTAGCAAGAGAGAGAGAGAGAGAGAGAGAGAGAGAGAGAGAGAGAGAGAGAGAGAGAGAGAGAGAGAGAGAGAGAGAGAGAGAGAGAGAGAGAATGAGATAGAGAGAGAGAGAGAGAGAGAGAGAGAGAGAGAGAGAGAGAGAGAGAGAGAGAGAGAAGAGAGAGAGATAGAGAAAGAGATAGATAGATAGATAGAGAGAGAGAGAGAGAGAGAGAGAGAGAGAGAGAGAGAGAGAGGAGAGAGAGAGAGAGAGAGAGAGAGAGAGAGAGAGAGAGAGAGAGAGAGAGAGAGAGAGAGAGAGAGAGAGAGAGAGAGAGAGAGAGAGAGAGAGAGAGAGAGAGAGAGACAGAGACAGAGACAGAGACAGAGACAGAGACAGAGAAGAGACAGAGACAGAGACAGAGAGAGAGAGAGAGAGAGAGAGAGAGAGAGAGAGAGAGAGAGAGAGAGAGAGAGAGAGAGAGAGAGAGAGAGAGAGAGAGAGAGAGAGAGAGAGAGAGAGAGAGAGAGAGAGAGGAGAGAGAGAGAGAGAGAGAGAGAGAGAGAGAGAGAGAGAGAGAGAGAGAGAGAGAGAGAGAGAGAGAGAGATAGAGATAGAGAGAGAGAGAGAGGAGAGAGAGAGAGAGAGAGAGAGAGAGAGAGAGATAGAGAGAGAGAGAGAGAGAGAGAGAGAGAGAGAGAGAGAGAGAGAGAGAGAGAGAGAGAGAGAGAGAGAGAGAGAGAGAGAGAGACAGAGAGAGAGAGAGAGAGAGAGAGAGAGAGAGAGAGAGAGACAGAGAGAGAGAGAGAGAGAGAGAGAGAGAGAGAGAGAGAGAGAGAGAGAGAGAGAGAGAGAGAGAGAGAGAGAGAGAGAGAGAGAGAGAGAGAGAGAGAGAGAGAGAGAGAGAGAGAGAGAGAGAGAGAGAGAGAGAGAGAGAGAGAGAGAGAGAGAGAGAGAGAGAGAGAGAGAGAGAAAGAAAGAGAGAGAGAGAGATAGATAGAGAGAGAAAGAGAGGTTAGTAGGAGAAAGGGACAAAAACAGACAAACCAAAGAATAGGGAAGGACAAAGGGGAGAAATAAAATAGATAGAAAAGAATATAGGAAGTAAAAAGGGTAAAAATGCTGTGGTAGAAGAAAAAAAATAAGACGTGGGTGTGCAAGACATTTAGCAAATTAAATATTTTATCATAAAGATATATTTTTACCAGATAATCAATGGACTTTATTTACGTATTCATTTAGATAGTTTTGGATCTTGGACATAATATCTCTTAGGATAACGCGGTAATATTTTCACTAGATGATCAATGAACTTTGTTTTCTTATTCACTTAGATAAGTTTTGAACATAGTTTGGATATATTCTGGTGATAGTTTTACTAGACAATCAATGAACTTTATTTGCATATTCATTTAGATAACCTTGACCTATCAAACAATATATATATTTTTGATAAGGCGATAATATCAATAGATAATCAAAAATACATTTAATTATTCACTTGGATAATTTTGGGCCAAGTTTGGATACATTCTATCTTTGTTTACATTTGCGGCCGAATTTTCGTTATCTAACCGACCGACGCTTGACGTTCGGTTGTTGTGGCGGAGGAGAAGGACGGTTTTGATAATAAATTGCGCTTTAAATTAAGGTTTATTCTGTTTAAACGTCAGAAATGAAGCTGGTAAGTGGAGGTTTGTGATATGGTTAGCAAAGGAGAGAAAGGAAAGGAAAGAAAGACGTGTTGTTTTAGTATCTTCAGGGGTTAAATGTCTGGAAATGGGAAAAAATCCTTAAATTTTAAGTATATTATGATTTTGTTACTGAGAGAATATTTGAATCTGGTACTGCAAGGGGAGCTTATTTTACTGTGATATACTGGTATGATTAAACCCAATATCACGAAATTTGGAGTGGAAACTTGTTCGTAACCTAACAGTGACATGTAAAGGGACAGAACTAGGTATTCTGTTATGTCTGATAATATGACGTACACTGACTAGATTCCGAAGTTCTTTAATGGTTTGTTGTGATTATATCAAAGCTGATGTTTAAGCAATGTATTGTTTTAATAGTTTGAGTTGGGGGAATAGGCAAAATGTATGAAATGTGTGTGATTTCTGCACAAGTTTGTAAACTATGTGGTTCAGTTACTGTTTAGTCATTTACGCACAATGTTTATCTTGATTATGAGTGTCAGCCCACATTGTCAATAAGAATTCTTCATAAATATTATAGGTGGAGAGGCCGAGGATCGGTTCCTTGTTTGAAGATAGACTTCCTGGATGTATATTTTGTACCAGAATCAGTATGGCAATCATGTCTGAACTGTCTTGAATCATCTGACTTTATGAAACCTGTAAACCTGAAATATATTTTAGATTGCATCAATTCCTAATACTTAAGTAGCATGTGCATATTGCTCTCCGTATAACATCGCTATGGTAAACAGGCCCACAGACATCATCAATTTACAGTTTGACAGGATTCATTTTGGGCTGGTCCCTTATCTTTGCCTTAGACAATAAGAAACACTGTACCATCCTTGCTTTTTATTAAAGGAGATCTTGAGTAACTATTGACTGTATGAATTTGATTTGACCTTTAGCAATGAAATACATATTTCTTCTGTTTAAAATCAAACCAGTGTAATGGTAAAGGCTGCATCTGTTAATTTTTGCACCACCTGAGCAACCACCTTTTGTAACTACCATGCTAACTGCCATATGTTTTAGTATTCTTTCGACTATTTGTTCCTATTTGTCAAAATTTCTAACAACTGGTTTGCATTACTCTCCCCAGTACTGCTTAAGCGGACACCCCAACAAGCCCTGCAATGTGGTGACCTTCAAGAGCGTTACCTTGATGTTGGACTGTGGCTTGGACATGAGCAGCGTGAGCCACTTTCTCCCGCTGCCTCTTGTAGCGTCACATCGCCTAGGCAGCCTCAGCACCTGGGTTCCACGGGATGCTGACTCACAGCTTGAAGGGGTGAGATCTTGGTTGATTTTTTTATTATTAGTATTGTTGTTGCTGATTTTGTTATTAGCATTATTATTATTATTATAATTATTATTATTATTATTATTATTATTATTATTATTATTATTATTATTATTATTATTATTATTATTATTATTATTATTATTATTATTATTATTATTATTTATTACTATTATTTTTTCAATGTAGTTATCACTGTTTAGTATCAACATTCTTATCATAATTATCAGCATCAACATAATCTTCATTACTGTTTCTTATGGTAATCTTTGTTATTCTCTTAATATTGTTATTATGGCTGTTGAACTCTTATTATTATCTGTAGCCATTCCACATGTTTAATTTTTTCTCTCTGAGAATGGTGTTGAGACTTTGGGCTTAAATAATGTTATTATGTTTAGTCTGGATGGATATAGTGTTATGCACAGAACATAAGGGGAATAAATTCATTTTGTATATATGAGATATATGGTTATGAGGTCAAGGGTAGGAGAAATACTTATGAGTGCTTGCATTCACAATAAGAAAAGATTCATATAATTAAATTTAACAGGAACTACGGGAGTGCATGAGCAGAATATTTGTAGACTCTCCGCCTGAAATTGGTCCTCCTACGTCCGGTCTTATGGACTTTGCGGAAGTGGATGCAATTTTGGTGTCAAACTATCTGAGTATGTTGGCCCTTCCCTTCATCACCAACGGCACAGGATTCAAAGGAGTGGTGCTCATGACAGAACCAACAATGCAGGTTGGAAGGTAAGGCTGAGATTGATTTTCTTTCTTTTTTTCTTTCCTTCCTTCTTTCTTTCTTTCTTTCTTTCTTTCTTTCTTTCTTTCTTTCTTTCTTTCTTTCTTTCTTTCTTTCTTTCTTTCTTTCTTTCTTTCTTTCTTTCTTTTTTCTTTCTTTCTTTCATTCAATCTTTCTTTCTTTCTTTCTTTCTTTCTTTCTTTCTTTCCTTCTTTCTTTCATTCAATCTTTTTACATCAAGAATTTTACTTGTCCATTATAATATGGCAAGAATGACATATATAGATAATTAGGATATTTTTTTAAATCTAAATGATTCTGAGTTCTTAGTATAATAAATGGTAATTGTATATTTTCTAATGAGATGTCTTCCTAGCAGAAACCACAATGCTATAAATAATTGTGCATATTTTCTAATGAGATACACACTTAGCAAAAATGAAAATACTAATAATAAGATTATTGACAAATATTTTCTAATGAGCTTTCTTCCTAGCAGACTTAATAATGTCATGAACATCAACCATGATATTGGTTATTAAAATTATTGGCTGCCCATTTTTAAAGAACCCAACTAATAAATATCTACTCAATAGTTCCTGTCATTGAGAGATTTACAGATGACTCACTGAGCTGCTCCATCCATGTTTAGTAACTGTTTGCATAGATTTTTTCCTTACAAGAATCTTGATTTTACAGAATATTTATGGAGGAACTGGTTGAATACATTGAGAGGACCCCAAAAGCCAGACATGCATATAGATGGAAACATTACTTGCGGTCTCTCCCTCAACCACTCTGTGATGTCAAAGGTCCCAAGACCTGGCAGCAGGCTTATTCCTTGAAGGACATTAATGCTGCCCTTTCTCATGTACAAATTGTGGCTTATAATGAAAAGATTGTAAGTAGAAATAGAGAATGTTTTTTGTTATCATTGTTGGCATACTTGAAACTGTTTACATTCTGTGTGACCATGTTTGTATTTTTATAACTTGATACAATAATGTTTTATTATTTTCTTCTTTTTTTCCCCTGCTTATTTACTTGCTTATGTTCTAACTTATTTCCTTACTTTTCAGGATATTTGTGGAGCACTAAAGGTGACAGCAGTTAGTTCTGGCTTTTGCCTGGGGAGCTGTAACTGGCTTATAAGTTCTGATCATGAAAAGGTAACTGAATAAAAGATTCGTTAAGATGACCATAGGTTTTACCCATCACACTCGTATGGTTCTGTAAATGCATCTTGATTTATGATAGTAATTAATTCATGATTTCCTAATAGCGGTACAACAGTATTAGCTTTATGACAGCAGATTTTGAAGTATTGGTTAATTGGGAGTTAATAATTATACTCATCATATAGAATAATATAGAAGGAACACAAGAAAATAATGCATAAAATTTTAGTTGTAATGTAGAAGATATGAAAAAAAAAATAGAAATTCTAAATATCTGATTGTTAAGTATTCATGTAATTAAAAACTAGTAGTAAGTATGGATAGCTATAGGTGCTTGGAATTTTTCAAAACCTTTCAAAATATTAAAATAATTTATGCTTTCAGACTGTAACTTTGATGATGGTATAGATATATTAATGCTTTCTGATAGGCAAAGAGATGCATATCAGTCTACTGTTATCTGTGTTTTAATGTCATTGAAAGATATAATCAAATATATCAGGAAATTATCATGATCTTGGGTATTGAATGTTTTTGATCTGCATCCACTCCACATGGCTGAACTGGCTGATGATTGGGAAATTGTTCCCAGGCATGTAATACTCTGACACTGCTGAGGAAGATTAAGGAATACATTTCAGGAATCTTGCTGGGGAGGTGGAAGGCAGTTCCCGCAGCCACCTCTCTCTCAGGGGTCAGTAAGCAGAACTACAGTCACTTACTGACAACCGAAGTGACTGTAGTTCTGCTTACTGACCCCTGAGAGAGAGGTGGCTGCTGGAACTACAGCAGTCACTGATTCATTACATTATCATGCGAGGTGCTCACTTTCTACAGTATGAGACATATCAGAGTCCAGCTACTCTGGCACTGCAGATGGGAGCCCTTCAGATTCACTTCTGGCAGATCCACAATGGGCCATATTTTTGAGCTTTAAGTAATTTAGAAA
Organism: Penaeus chinensis; assembly: GCF_019202785.1. Taxonomy (NCBI): domain Eukaryota; kingdom Metazoa; phylum Arthropoda; class Malacostraca; order Decapoda; family Penaeidae; genus Penaeus; species Penaeus chinensis. The sequence goes on from NC_061841.1 coordinate 22,003,671, forward strand.
TTGCGCCAGTGCTTACATAAGGTGGATTTCATCCCATCCAAGTTAATGTAGAACAGTAGTGTCTAATATTAACCTATTCATGCTAAGTGACATCCTATTATGTAATGATAAAAAGTTTACTTGTACTGGTTGACATCAAATCATATCCCAAGTGTGGGTCCCAGTGGCTAGGATGACAATCACCTGTGAACTGCACAATAGCCAAGGGGCAGAGCAATGAATATTAACACATCATGGCCTTGCCAAACTTTGTTTGAAAATATACCTTTTGTGAGTGGATTAAAATCACATATTCAGCCGTGAGTTTTGGGTTTAGAGGATTCCTTAACCAAAACCAAGATACAGAACTTAACTCAATGCTGGTGGATATCGGAAATCCCAGAGCGTCATAAACTCTGGTGATTTCTGGCAATGTCCAGACACTGGGCTACAGGTAACAGAACTTCCCGCTCCATGCACTCTGGCACGTCGCTGCGCATACAGCCTTACCCCGCAGACCAAGCAGTTTGTTATGACGCTTGTACGCGTGACCTGTCCATAAAGGATTGAGGGTCTCATAGAAGAACCTGTCAGTTGATATGTGCTTGTGACACCCTGAGCTATACATTCTTTCATAGTGTAGTTCATAACTCTAGACTGTTGGATTAGGAATCAACAGAGAAATTGGTCTGGTTGCAGGAGATACTAGAAAGACCCTATATCTGACCACCGTGTAGGGCCTGTTACTCACACAATCTGGTGCCACCATCTCATGCTTTACAAACACAACTGTACTTGCTTAACCTCTTATGGATGATCCTGTCCATCAGGATGTTTTTTCGAGAGACAATCCTGCACGAAAGAGACCTGTGGGATAACTTCAAGAGTTGTGGCTGGCTGACCAAACCTGCTGTTTATTTTGGATTTCTTGATAAGGGTGATTTTAAGAAATGACAGCATTTTATGTACATTTTGTTCCTTTTTTTCAATTGGTATACTTATGCTTGCATTTGATTAAGGTGATATGTAATTGGTAACTTCACACCGAGCAAAAAACATCGGTTTGAGGAAAACCAGATTAACCCAATGTCGCCAGGAAAATACTATGCCCTAGATTTTTTGTGAAATGTCTTTGCACATAGATAACTCTGTAAGTGCTTAGCTACAAAGGAGTCAGTAAACCTTGTGACCTTACCTGATTTAACCTTTATGAATTTGTTGGAAAAACATATTTTTTTTCTTTTTCTAATGCTATGAATATCAATGGTGTTGTTTTTATTATAGTCATTATAATTACTATAATGTTATTGTCATTAGTAACTGCAATATGAGATAAAGTAAAATATTTTCAAAAATCAAGAAAAAAGGTAAAAAGGTGAGACAGGTAGTACTTGTAATTGGCGACTTAGTACAAGTGGAGCCATCTATTTGTAAGAACAATTAATAAAATAAACTCACAGTGGGCATGGCATGTATATACATGTCATGCCCGTTGGTTTTAGGTTAAACCTTACTAATATTTTCTGACTTCTTTTGTAACTCTCATGTGTAAATACAAAAAACTCCATTCATTTATCTTTGTAATGTGGTTTGTTGCATCACAATATAGAAGTTAGCTGCGGATGATAACAACACAGAGCAATTTGATTCCTTCAAAGGCCTAACAAGTACATAACGGGATAGATTTGAAAAATCATTGTAAAAATTGTCTTACAAATATCCTTTGTGTTTTTATGATAAATATATTGGTGTTCATTGTGTTTATTATAGGAAAAAATAGGAAAAAATATAGATTGACATTAATTAAAGGCTAAGAAAGTGTATAAAAGATTTTGTAAAGGCTTATGTTTTACTTTTGAATAAAGGAGAAAAGCAATAATATATATGGCTTCTAGATATATGTTTTTCCAAAAATAAGATGGGCATAATATAAAAAGAGGCCAAGTTGTGTATAGCTTATTGCTTTTTCCCAATCCATTTAAAGACCAACTATAATTTTTAATGAGTATTAGTTGAATGTACAATTATCATTATGTCATACAAAGAAATGGTTGTAAATTGTACACTTTTCATCCTTTCAGTTAGCTTACCTCAGTGGCTCCTCAACTCTGACTACTCATCCTCGACCGATTGATCAGACGTCACTCAAAAATGCCGATGTGCTTATTATGACGGCCCTGAATCACACACCCATGTTCAACCCAGATTCCATGCTGGGAGAGTTTTGTGTTGCTGTGGGTGAGTATCTGCCTTTTCCAAATAGCTGTCGTACAGTATATGTGGGCAGCAGTGGATTGCAGAATTAGTGCTGTAGAATATAAAAGGAAAATGCAATAGTCTATGCAATGAGTATTTCTTAAATTTTGTGTTGTGGATTTTAATTCTGTCTGCTAGGTTTTTATTTATTTAGTTAACCCATAAGGGACTAGATTTGACAGTTGTGGTTCTCATGTATTTGCACAGACGAGAGGAAATGAGGCAGTAACCCTCCCCCCCCCCAAAAAAAAAGAAGATTGTCTCCAAACTATCAGTAATATAAGCATCCAGATGAAGATAATTTTGAAAAAAAAAGAAAAAAAAAGTGATATGTGATGCACAACTTTTCATCACACATTTGCTGGCCAAGGTTTAACAGGACTGCTATTATTATAGATGACCATTTTTTAATTGTAGTTAGGAACATTTACTAAGTAAATTTTGTTTATCTCTTTTTTTTCTTTATTTTCCACAGCTCAAACTGTACGGAGTGGTGGTAACGCCTTGGTTCCATGCTATCCTAGTGGAGTTGTCTACGATCTTTTTGAGTGCTTATCAAACCACCTCGATAACCTGGGACTTTCGCTGATCCCCATGTATTTTGTCTCTCCCATGGCTGAAAGCTCGCTAGCCTACTCCAACATCTTTTCAGAGTGGTGAGTGAAGGGACAAAGAAACGCTCCTTGTGGTTTATCTGTCTCGGTCTTTCATATTCCAGAACTGAAGCTTAGATGTTCACATGTAATGTCATAATTAG
>NC_061841.1:22059162-22061662 GCF_019202785.1 Penaeus chinensis
GCATCATCATCATTATCATCTTCATAATGATGATAATGATAATGATAATTATAGTAATAATAACAATAACAATAATGATAATGATAATAGACATGATAATCATATTGGAAAAAACGCGAGGAGAAGAAACGAAATTTTACACTCCTTTCCCCTCGCTTTTTTTCTTCTAAGTGACTTTTCCTCCGAGTACTTGCCTGGGATTCGCCGATATTATGAGTCCTCGCGAGACCTGAAGGGCGAGGCTTTCTGCCTTCGTAAGAAATCACTTTTTCGAACTTCAAAAGAATATCGGACTTTTGATGGCGGGTTCTTTTATAAGGAGCATGGGATTTGATTCTCTGTCGTTTATAAGGGGCGTGGGTTTTGAATCTATTTTATTTTATAAGGAATGTGGAAACTGATTCTCTTTTGTTTTATAAGGAATATGGAAACTGATTCTCCTTTGTTTTATAAGGAATATGGAAACTGATTCTCCTTTGTTTTATAAGGAATATGGGTTTTGATTCTCTGTCGTTTATAAGGGAAGCGGGTTTTGATTCTCTTGTTTTAAAAGGAATATGGGATCTGACTCTCTTTTGTTTCTTAAGGAAAATGAGATTTGATTCTTTGTCCCTTTATAAGGGTCGTGGATTTTGATTCTCTTTCATCTTTAGGGAACGTGGGTTTTGATCCTCTTCCACTTTATAATAAACCTGTAATTTAATTCTCTATCGTATTCGTAAATATATTCCGAATTCGGGAATAAAAAATAAAATGTCCTTCAAATGCCGTGTAATGATTATTCATATCTGATTCTTTTTGATGTCCCGGTCAGAAAGTTATTTCATTCCTAGCTTTACCTTCGAGCGACTGTTATTAAGCAATTTGATTTACGACTTTCATTTATTTCCATATTTTCTGTATTTTGTAACTTGGGAGAGACTTTGCAATTATTATTGTAATTTATAGATAATTTTCTATCAATATTTTTCTAGTTGTAAATAATTATTTATGATATATTCTATCATTTTCTATCTTTTGGAGATACTATGGATTCATTTTCTTATGAAATTATGTATATATATATATATATGTATATATATATATATATATATATATATATATATATATATATATATATATACACACACACACACATATACATACACACACACACACACACACACACACACACACACACACACACACACACATATATATATTTATGTATATATAAAAAAAATCAGTAATCTCCTTTTCCTGTATGTAAGTACTGACATATGATAAAAAAAAAAAAAACCCTCTGTAATCCCGCCAACGTCCTTATCAAAAAAGAAAAAGAAAAAGATCTGTGATCCCGCTGCGTCCTTCCTCGATGCCGCAGTCCGCGTAATGCTTTTGGGAGTCCGTCGTTACACTATGGGCCCGCTGGAACCATATTTTCCCACTGTGGTAAAACTGTCCCTTCCAAAGTTTTTATTTCCGGCGATACAGTTGCCTTCATGATTTTTCCCCCTCTGAGATACATTGGCCTCCCCCCTGTTTTTTTTCGTTTTTTTTTCTCTCTCTTTTTTTTTTGGGGGGGGGGGGGATGTGTGTTTGTATCTCTGTATGTTGGTCCGTTTCAGCACTCCCGCTGTGTTTTTCCCTCTCCCCTCGCGGCGCAAATGCTTCCTGGTCATTTGTTTCATCGTAATGCAGTCGCTCCCTCCTCATTTTTCCAATAGAAGGCGTGTTTGACAATGACCCTCTCTTACAAAACGGATCCGCGCCTGTTTCCAAAACCTGTATGTTTTATTTCGTTAACTTCAGCCGGACGCGGAGTGGGAGGAGAGAAGGGGAGGCTGTTCATACTGATGCTGACCACAAGCGCCAGGGGAGTAGGGCTGAGGGCAGGGATTTTACAAGACGCTGTAGGGATTATGCGGAAGGGCCTGTGCGCTGTTCTGAGTCGGGGTCTGTGTGTGTCTCGTAGAGCTCCACCGACTATGCTCTCTGTAGGGTTCTGTTCTTCCCTCTCGCCACAGATGCTGCTCTGAAACAATTTGGAGCTGGTGTGCTTTATCAAAGCCACTAGAATGGTTCAGGCTTATTGTTCTCAGCTGTCCAATAGCTCTTTGTACAGGACGGAATCACAGTGTTCAGTTGGTGCACTTATAATTTGTGGTCCGGAAGAGAAAGAGGTATACGAACGAGGTGCTCTTTGAACAATGCCGCCGGGGGATCATATATTTCGTGGGATCATGCCAGCTCGGGGAGAGGGATTGTGTGTGCTGGACGCAAGGGATACGGGGATGAAGAAAGACCAACGTCTGGGTACGTGCGACGAACATCACTCACGTACAGACGACACACGCCAAGCACACACGCACCGTACTTACACTTGGCTTTGGTTCATAATGACACACGTTCATACGTAATGAGGTTTGGAGAGATTTCGAGATCATGTGTGGATTTGAGGGATCTGAGACAGCTCTTGCGTGTTTGTCTCTGTCTCTCCTTTTCGTCGGAATTACAAACA
>NC_061841.1:22069162-22071662 GCF_019202785.1 Penaeus chinensis
TATATATATATATATATATATGCATATATATACACACACACACATATATGTGTATATATATATGTATATATTTATATATATGTATATATATACATATACATACATATATACATACACACACACACACACACACACACACACATATATATATATATACACACATATACATATACACAAACATACTCACACATCTAAATAAAACACATTTCACAGGTCATCTTTCTTTCGCATAAATTCATTTAGAAAACACGAGGCAAGAATCCACACAGGTATGTTGCGTCATTTTTCCGTTCTGCTTTTATTCCGTTTTCGCATTTAAGTCTTGAACCTTATCCTTTCACTTTTTATTTATTTATTTATGTATTTATTTATTTATTTTTATCCGTGAGACTATGGCCATTCCAACTAGCGTTCTGTAGCGTTTGATTTCATTTTGCTGGTTGTACGTCAAGGATTAAAAATAATCTCCTCAAAAGAATTTCCCTGAACGGTATCGATGGGCTTAATGCTTACACGTAAAGTTTTTATTTTATATTTTATTATTATTTGTTTCACTTCTGTGAAGTTAATATATATTTAATGACTGATTAGTTACTTTTTCGACGACGTTATATAACATCCACTCCAAGAAAAGGCTATGTATCAAGTCATATTCCAAGTAAACTGGACGGTTTCTTGATATGACACCAGGATCACACACATACGAAAAGTTACGGACGGATCGTGATGAACGTTTATGGTCAGACTAGCTACGATCTAAAGACTAATTGAGTAGGTTTTGCTTATAGCTTGTAGTCGATTATTAGATGATGGATAAGATCAAGAAGAGTTTTTTCGCAGTGTGATATAAAGTGTTAAGTATAACGAATAATTGTCTGTAATAAAGAACTGTGATTAATTGTTTTTAACAGAAAGTTATCTATAAGAGTAATTTTGAATAGATAAGATTTTGGTTTATTCTATTCTTATAATTTCTTAAATCTTAAAACATTTTTTTTGTAATAAAAATTATTTTGTAATATTAAAATCAAACTCATAGTTGGTCCCATATCCAAGTGGACGTAGGAGACATGTGTGTAGAGAAACATGCTTACTAAGCCGCGTGATGATACGGCCAGTTCCTTTCCGCCCCGACTTTGACCCCAACATGATGACGTCAGCGTGTTAGTACCCCCTCACAGCTGAGTCGAGTGAAAGGGGCGGCCGGGCGCGAACCCAGGACCTTGCGATTACAAAGCCAGCATTCGACCACTGAGCTACGCCACCTCTCTTGTGATAAAGAATTGCTCGTGGGAAAGAGGTATTTATAAAAAAAGAGTTATTTGTAATAAAAGAGTTGGTTGTGATAAGCTGCTTGTGTTAAAGAGTTTGTAACAAATAGTTGTTGGCAATAGAGAATTTGGAGAAAGATTGCTAAATAAATAGAACTTTGAGAGCAGAGAAGGACTGATCAGAATACATCATAGTGTAGTTTTAAGAACGATGTCAAAGGTATAAGTAAATTTCAAAAGTAAAGAGATCAAGGTAAACCGTAAATTGGAATATACTTGAAATTTCTGTATGCTCTGCGACTGATTATTTTTCTTCTCTGCCTTAGCTTATTTATCTGCAAAAATATGTATAAAATTGCCGATGCATTTTGATGAAGCTTTTATAATAGATTGCCAGTGATCCATAAATTATATAAATGATGCTAATCTAGATTTGCATAAAAATCCCATGCTGAAATTCAAGTATTTTCCACCGGTATAATCACCTGCAAATTGTAGGCATTAATTTCCTATAGTGTAAACACCAATAGAAAATGGGTCTATGATTTATATTAATTCATTTTCTTTAGTGCAAACACCAATACAAAATAGGTTTGCGAGTTGTAGGAAATAAGTTCCTAAGGGCAAACTCCAATAGAAAATAGGTTTGCAAGTTGCAAATTAATTTCGTTAGTGCAAGTTGCAAATTCCTTAGCAGTGGGCTCAGAGTAGCAAGGCAAATCACTCGGAAAGATAAAATTCCACCTGCCTGACACTTTGCACATTTACACTCCACCCGAACTAAAAAAAAGAAAGAGAGAGAGAGAGAGAGAGAGAGAACACATTGCAATGAAGGAAATGAATTCCTACAACGCACAGACCCATTTTCCACAAGACCGTAATGTTACGCCACCCGCCGTTGAAAGGGTGAAACTTTGTATCGAGGTTACATCTCTCGAAAATTTGAGTTTTTAGTTGAAATAAAAGGCAAATAATATTCTCTGTTGCAACGGGGAGATGGATTACAAATGTTGAATGTATTTACATAACCGAAAGTTTTATAATCTCGTTGATCCTCGAGTAAAAAAGAAAACGAGAAATTAATTAATAGAACATTTTCTATGTAAATAATACTTATTCTATATCTCCTAAAGCTTATTTGTTTTCGTCAACTACCGAAAATATATTAAATAGAAGGTTCTTAATTCAAACACACAACAAAGGAATTTAATGATAGCGAATATCTTTAT
>NC_061841.1:22081662-22089162 GCF_019202785.1 Penaeus chinensis
CGCCTTCCGCTCTCCCTGCTCCTTCCTCCCTCCCTCCTCCTTTATCCCTCCTCTATCCACCATCCTCCCACCTCCCTCATGTCTCCCTCCTCCTTCCTCCTCCATCTCTGCTCCTTCCTGCCACCTTCCTTATTCTTTTTCCCTCTCCCCTTTTTCCTCGTCGTTCCTCCTCCTTCCTCCCCCGTCGGGCAGTCAATACTCTGTGGCGGTGTGTGTAAGTCTCGTGTTTGGTACTTACATATGCTCCATTTTACTCTTCATTTCAACTTATTATTTTGTCTCTCCTTACCCCCCCCCTCCCCCTTTTTATATCTCTATAGATTTATATACTACGTTATCTGTCTTCTTTATTTCCTCTTTCTTTCGACAATTCTTTCCACCTCCTCTCTCTCTCTCTTGTTTTATTACCCTGTCGATTTTTCCACCGCTGATTCACGCTTTCCTCTTCCGCTTTTCCCCTTTGTTCTCTCCTTTTCCTCTCGTCCTTTGTATCCTCCTTCGCTCCTCTCTTCCCTCTGTCAGTACCTGGTAATTTTTTCCCCTTCATACCTTTGCATTGGATCCATCACATATTACTCAGCCAGCTTCTGCAAGACCATTCCCCCTTTACTAAGTTATGAGAAGCATTCCTTAAGTGAAGATATACGCGCCCGTAAACCCTCCCCTTTCCGTTAGGTCTTCCATTCTGTTATACCGTTTTATACGCACTTTGAGGGAGGGCCTAAGGCATAACTCACGGGGCATTAGGTAGCATATATGCAGTAGAGTATCTCGTGTTCCTACTCGGCGTAAGTCATACCGCTTCCTCGCGGAAGGGCGTTTCACACTTCGCACGGTAATCAGCGGCTCACTCTCGCCCGCTCTCGGTTTCTCATTCATATCCTGTCGCTTGCTGATTGGGGATGAATGAGACACTACATTTACATCTCTCCTGAACATTCGTGCTTTCATGCACTGGTGTATGTTATCGCACATGCATGTACAAGGAGAGTGTGTAAGGGAGACTGTGAAAGAGAGAGAGGGAGAGAGGGAGGGAAGGAGGGAGAGAGAGGGACGAAGAGAGAGGGAGGGAGGGAGGGAGGGAGGGCGAGTGAGGGAAGGAGGGAGAGGGAAAGAGGGAGAGCGAGTGAGAGAGTGGAAGGGAGAGAGAGGAGAGAGAGAGAGAGAGAAGAGAGAGAGAAGAGAGAGAGAGAGAGAGAGAGAGAGAGAGAGAGAGAGAGAGAGAGAGAGAGAGAGAGAGAGAGAGAGAGAGAGAGAGAGAGAGAGAGAGAGAGAGTGAATCTATTCAGTTTATCAATAATCATGTAACCATCAGTTTTACATACACACATACACGCAAAATGAATGGCAAACGCACACCCACATACACATAGGATATGTGTGCATATGCGTTCGTGTGTGTGTGTTTGTGTAACATAATGTTTACAAGGATGACAAAAAAAAAAAAATCTTTTTTTTTTTTACTAAAAGAAAGCGAAAATAAAAGTTAAGAACACATAAATTTATGTTGCCTATTTTTCCCTTTCAATTATTAAATCTCGGTAACCACCATTGCATTTTATCTCGTCCACCTGCTTTATTATTTTATCTTCACCCACCCTCTTCCCTCCCACACGCAGATTTATTTTGCAATGGGAGATTCGAATCCTATTCAGAGTGACAGGTCTGCTCGTCTCAATGTTTATTTTCCTCTCGTGTGAGCCAACGTCCGGAATCTACCTTACCCTCCTTTCACTTGCCTTTACGTCCCTCGTCCCCCTCTCTCTCTCTCCTACCTTTACCCTCTTTTTCCCCTCTCCTTCTCTTTCCTTTATCTTCTCCAGTGTTTGCCTCTTCTTCGTTTGCCTTCCCTCTACGTTCCTCTCCTTCCCTCCCCTCCCCTTTTCTTTTCTTCCTTTTATTCTCTTTATCTCCCCTTTTCTCCCCTCTCTTTCCCTTCCCTCCTCTCCCCTTTTCTTTCTTAGCCTTCCCTCTTTTCCCTTCCTATTCTCTTCCCTCCCTCCCCTCCCTTGATTTTTTTTCTTGACTTTTCTTTCCTTTATCTTCTCTCTTTTCTCCTTTTCTCCCCTTCCCATCCCTCTCTTTGTCTCCCCTTTTCTCAGCTCCCTCCCTTCCCTCCCCTTAGAGGAACCTCACTCTGCCTTTTCCTCCCTTTCATTCTCTTTATCTCCCCTGTTTTCCCCTCTCTTTCCCTTCCCTCCTCTCCCCTCTTCTTTCTTAGCCTTCCCACTTTTCCCTACCTATTCTCTCCCCTCTCCCTTGATTTTTTTTCTTGCCCTCTCTTTCCTTTCCCTTCCCTCTTTTCTCCTTTTCTCCCCTTCCCATTCCTCTCTTTATCTCCCCTTTCCTCCGCTCCCTCCCTTCCCTCCCTCCCTTTTCTCCCTTCCCTCCCCTTAGAGGAACCTCACCCTGCCTTTTCCCTCCCTTGGTCGAACTTCATATCCCGTGCCATTCTAACAAGATTTGGTCTCTGCCTTTCCCTCCCCTCTCCGTCTCTTCCCGTTTCCTCTGTTCCCTCTCTCGCATTTTATCCTTCATCCTCCTTCATGCTTTTCTGTCTCTTGTTTTCCTCCCATTTTCCGTGACGAAAGGTGTGATGTTCCGTAATGCTTAAAACAGATTTTAAAACTATTAGGAATAGTTATTACAAGGCGTTTTCGGTATAATGGTTCGTATTTCTTGTATGTATATATTCTTGGCAGTATATAAGTATATAAATCATAAGTATATAAGTATATATATACCTATATAAGATAGCACATTATGAATTATAAATTATAAATTTGATCCGATTAGGCTAACTTTTCATTTCCTTAACCCAAACGAAGCAAGATCAACTTATCCTATACTGTCCTTGATATTCAAATTCATATCACAGCCCGCTATTTATGGAATATAACCCACCTAATTAATCCTTTTCTTCGCCCGAGCTGACCTAATTTGCCCTCATCTCACCTAACTTAATTACGCCACCTGCCTTAGATAAACCCGAACCAGCGCTCTCTTTGGAATAAGATTACGAAAAACAATCACCTTGCGAGTCAATGCTGGAGGGATTGAAGGAAAAGGTGGAGGGAAGAGGTGGAGGGAAGAGGTGGAGGGAAGAGGTGGAGGGAAGAGGTGGAGGGAAGAGGTGGAGGGAAGAGGTGGAGGGAAGAGGTGGAGGGAAGAGGTGGAGGGAAGAGGTGGAGGGAAGAGGTGGAAGAATGAGGTGGACGGAGAGAAGTTGAGGGAAGAGGCAGAAAGAAGAGGGGGAAGGAAGAGATGGAGGAAAGAGGTGGAAAGAAGAGAGGGAAGAAAGAGATAGAGGGAAGAGGAGGAGGGAAGAAGCGGAGGGAAGAGGTGGAGGTAAGAGGCGGAAGGAAGAGGCGGAAGGAAGAGGCGGAAGGAAGAGGTGGAGGGAAGAGGTGGAGAGTAGAGGCGGAGGGAGGAGGTGGAGGGAAGAGGAGAAGGGAATAGGCGGAGGAAAGAGGAGGAAGGAAAGGGGAAGGGTGAGGAGGGAGGGGTAGGGTTAGTAGGGAGGGGGACGCATTGAGAGAGAGGGAGGGTAGGTGGGGTTGGAGAGAGGACGGGTGATAGTGAGGGGGATAGGGAGGGAGTAGAAGGAGGGGCGGAGATGGGGGGAAAGGAAGAGGAGGGTGGGATTAGGGGGGGGGGTGCGGCTGAGGGTAAATGTTGTCGGGGTGACGGATGAGGGTAAAGGGGAGAGTGGGTGAGATTACCGGGCGGCGGGTGAGAGTGAGGATGAGGGAGAAATGGGGAAGGAGAGGAGCGATCGAAGGAGACAAATGGGGAGGAAACGGATAGCACAGGTAATGGGGAAGAGATAAAAAAGGATGATAGGAAAAGGTGAAGCGGAGGGAGACAAGGAAAGGGATAAAGCTTAGTGTAAAGGGCCGGGTGAGGATGAGGGTGAGGATCAGAGTGAGGGAGAAAGGGGAGGGGGGGGTCTGCACTCTCACTCTAAATAATGAAATGAGCGATGCGTAACAAGATTTGCCCCCTGCCTTCCGTAACTAGGTAGGCCCCACGAATGCCTCTATATTGCACATCTAATTACAACTGAGCTTTGGGCGTATCATTAAGTTCGGTCGTTGCTGGAATGAGAGCTAAAAACATCTGTTTACTTAGAACAATTATTCATTATAAGGTATTATTGAATATTAGGCTTTATCCTTTAGTAAAACACTTGCTCTACAATCATAAAATTCTTTACTATTGATTTTTCTTTTACAAATTGAAATCTTAGTAATTAGAAAATACTTGACAGATGCTTGCAATTCTTTTTTCACACAATTAAATCTTCCCACAAAGCCTTACCTCCGACACAGCGTTCACATAAATCCGAAAATTCCCAAACGACGCATCGAAATGATATGCTATCCTTACGTTACACTTTTCTCGGAAACATCCACTGTATTTTATGTGTGCTGTGTCTATGATGTAAATATATACGTTCAACTGCTATAAATCTATAACGTGATATAAAACTCCATCACAAAAAGGGCATAAAACTCCAGCTTATGGCCACGCGAACGTTTATCGCTGTGATTGATGCCGGAGAACCAGCCTCACTGCATATGAAAGTGCAAATAATACGACAAGCTGCACAATTATACAAAAATCTCAAACAAGCTCAACTACGGGTACTGAAACTCGGGTTTATATGGATGGATCTAAAAATCAAAACCAGGATATGCCAATTATATGGCATTTCCACCAATGATCAAGTCGACGTGTCTCACCCACACGAGCCCAATTACGATCATGAAACTCAAGTTGTACAGAAGCGTATATATATATATATATATATATATATATATATATATATATATATATATATATATATATATATATATATATATATATATATATATATATATATGTGTGTGTGTGTGTGTGTGTGTGTGTGTGTATATAAATATAAACAGGATCTGCAAGTTATATGTCGTATGATAAAGTCGACCTATTTCATCACATAAGCTCGGTTACGGTACGCGTTACCAAGGAAGATATCTACACCATCCGCTAAGGGTGGTAAAAGCGATAATAAACGAAACATTAGTTCCGACTATAAAACTATCCTTATCAATTAGCGGTCATCCCCTTTGGCGAAATATTTGCATCCGCATATCAAACTCTCGCCCTAATGTAATAAATGATATCCGTTTGATGAGAATGCACGTTCATTACCTCTTGCATCATCTCTGCATGCATTTCCCACCGCAGTTCCGCTTTACGTCGTGGAGAGGAAGCCGCGCATATCATTACGTCATAAATAAGGCTTTCTGCGCGCGTCTGCCTTATCTCTTATCTCTGCCAAGCCTGTGGGTCTCTCAGCGCCTCAGGAACCTGCCAGCGGAGGCTCTGCGTGTTAGTTTTGCAGCTTTTGGTCTGTTATAAGCATTGATGTTATTATTGCTTTTATTATCATTAGTGTCATTATTACTATTATCAAAATTATAATTATTATTATCACTATTATTGTTATTGTCATCATCAATTTTATTATCATTATCATTATTATTATTATTATTATTATTATTATTGTTATTATTGTTATTATCATTTTTGTTATCATTATTATTACAATGATTAAAATCGTTATTATTATCATCCTCAATATACCCATTAATATCATTATTATCTAATTGGAATTTCGTGGGGGGAGGGGGGGAGGGGAGGGGAGGTAACTTGTATATTATATTACTTTTTCCACGTTTAAAGCCAAGCCATAATTTCACCGTCATTGTTTCATAACAATTCCCACTGAAACCTATTGCTTTTATGTCTAAATAAAACAAATAAAAAAAGATAACAAGACCAAATTAGTTTTCAGTAGTTTCATTAGTTTATTTTCATAAACACAAACATTTGCCTTATAATAACTGCTTCCGCCCCCCCACCCCCAACCCCCCCCAGGACAAATAATAACGTAATATGCAACTTTTTCCCCCTTTTTTTGTAAACACATTTGTCAAGGAAAACTTTTGATTAAGCTGAAGTTTAGCTCTTTTTTGCTTATTTGTCCGTTTCTTTTCTTTGTTTCTTTGAAATGCCTCAGGGAATTCAAACGTGTATTCGAGTAAAATTCCTTAACCACAAATAAAAGAAAGAAAAAAAAAAAAAAAAATCTTTAATGACTTCATAGGTTGCTCCAGTGAAGGAATATATTGATTTTGCAACATGTTAGAGCGTTATTGCAAGTTCTCCAGTGCATTAGTAATGGGAATGGTAATGCTGATAATAATACAGCATTAGGGAAGATGAAACAATAACAGCATAGCATCAAGATAATAATTACAATATTTAACAAGGTTTTGGTAACGATAAAGATGGTAGTAACGATGATAATAAAAGAAGAAAGAGAGATAGGGAGAAGGAGAGGGAAAAGGAAAAGGAAAAGGAGAGAGGTAGAGAGAGAGAGAGAAGGAGAGAGATAGCGAGGGAGAGAGAGTGAGAGTGAGTGAGAGTGAGAGTGAGAGTGAGAGAGTGAGTGAGTGAGTGTGTGTGTGTGTGTGTGTGTGTGTGTGTGTGTGTGTGTGTGTGTGTGTGTGTGTGTGTGTGCATGTGTGTGTGTGTGTGTGAGAGAGAGAGAGAGAGAGAGAGAGAGAGAGAGAGAAAGAGAGAGAGAGAGAGAGAGAGAGAGAGAGAGAGAGAGAGAGAGAGAGAGAATGAGAGTGAGTGAGTGAGTATGTGTGTGTGTGTGTGTGTGTGAGTGTGTGTGTGTGTGTGTGTGTGTGTGTGAGAGAGAGAGAGAGAGAGTATGAGAGAGAGTGAGTGAGTGAGTGAGTGAGTGAGTGAGTGAGTGAGTGAGTGAGCGAGTGTGTGTGTGTGTGTGTGTGTGTGTGATAGAGAGAAAGAGAGAGAGAAAGAGAGAGAGAGAGAGAGAGAAAGATAATGAGAGTGAGTGAGTGAGTGTGTGTGTGTGTGTGATAGATAGATAGATAGTTGGATAGATAGATAGATAGATAGATAGATAGATAGATAGAGAGAGAGAGAGAGAGAGAGAGAGAGAGAGAGAGAGAGACATATCGAGAAATAGAGAGTGCGAAATAGACATTGAGGAAAGGGAAATAACATTGACAACAGTCAAAGCAAAATCGTGAATTTTAGTCTTTTATTTATCCAAAAACATAAATGACGCCCACACTTGGCATCAACACAAATAAATCACTGCCTTGCTCTTTCACCCGTTGACGGCAGTCTATTGTGCTGATATTTTTAACCAGAGCGAGAGGGAAAAAAGTAAGAAACTGAATATATGTGAGGGTGTGTGAGAGAAAAAGGTGGATAAAAATGAATGGATAGATAGATAGATAGATAGATAGATAGATAGAGAGGGAGAGAGGGAGAGAGAGAGAGATATGAGAAGAGATAAATAGATAGATAGATAGATAGATAAATAGATAGATAGATAGAGAGAGAGGGGGGGGGGGAGAGGGAGAGAAAGAGATAAGGAAAGAGATAGATAAATAGACAACCACCTTCCACCCACTG
>NC_061841.1:22109162-22114162 GCF_019202785.1 Penaeus chinensis
TCTTGCTTATCTGCCCGTCGTCCTGTGTATATACATGTATGTATGCATGCTTGTCCGTCTGTCTGTCTGCTTCTGTCTACATGCACTTATGTATGAAAATATGTATGCCTGTCTTTCTATTTTTCTGTCTGTAGGTTTGCCTGTTGTCCTGACTATGCATGTACAGTACATATGCATAGCCGTTCGTCTGTCCGTCTGCCTATCTTTCTATACGCATGCATGTATACCAACCCGTCTGTCCTTCTGCCTGCCTGTACATGTACACGTCTTTCCAGCTGTCGTTCTACATGTACGTCTACCTTTCCGCATGTCTGCATGTCTGTCAAATCCCCCTCTCCCTGTCTCCGTGTGGCTGACGTCATTACCGATGCAGGGATGTTGCCCAAGATACACGGGGCGAGCGGCCTGAAAGGGAATGGCTACGGAAGGCTAAAATGGAGCTCTGAATAGAAGGTTATGAAGGCGTCGTGGAGGATGGGAGGGAGAGTGGGAGAGAGGAGGAAGAGGAAGAGGAAAAGGAGGAGGGGGGAAGGGAGAGTGGGAGGAAGGAGGAAGAGGGGGAAGGAGGAAGGGGGGTAGAGATAAGGAGGAAGTGGGAAGAAGAGGAGGAAGGGGGAGGAGAAGGGGTAGAGGTAAGGGAGAGGAAAGGGTAGAAGGAAGGGAAAGTGGAAGGTGGAGGAAGGGGAAAAGAAAGGTAGAGGCAGTGGAGATGAGGAGGAGGAAGAATGGTAGAAGAGGTAAGGGTGGGAAGGGGAAAGGCAAGGTAGAGGGGGAGATAAAGGTAAAGGAGGACAGGAGGAGGAGGAGGAGGAAGGGTGGGAAAGGTCGCTCCTGGGACGAAGATAATAAGAAAACATCGAGGCATAAAGGAAGATACAAAGATGATGAGACTGGGAAGGTGTGCTGAAAAAAAGAAAAAAGATTGCTTTGTATTTTCCAAAAAGAAAAAGAAAAGAAAAAAACCTCTTAAGTAAATCAAAACCATTTATTCAATTAAGACAGAATATCAGACAAAAGACACAAAGAAAAATATGAACAGAACAGGGATAAGATCGAGCCATGAAATGCACGGGAAAAAAGAAGAAACAGAGGAAGATAAAAGAAGATAAAGACAAGAAAAGAACAACACAGTAAAACCGACAAGATAAAAGTAAATAAAGGAACGAAAAATTGGAGAGAATAAGGCAAAAAAGAAAGAAATGAAATGAAACTTAAAAAATAGAAAGAGAATAAACAAATGAAAAGGATAAAAAAAAATAGATGCAAACAAATAGAGAAAACCGCAAGATTAAAGAGAGAAAACAAGAAATTAAAGACAAAGAAATAAAAAAAAAACAAGAAAAAATCAAAATAAAATTAACTACCAAATAATTCAATTAGCAAGAAGAATATAAACAAGAAGAAAGATAAACGAAGTGAAACAAAAAAACATAAATAGACAAATTAATAAAAAATAAACATAATGATAGAGTTTACGAGAAGACAGGCGAAATAGAATAAACTAAACAATTTACAAGCAGTCCACCAACAGGCCATGAAATGAAATGACATGGTAAAAGAAGATGAGGGGAAAGCAAACGTGAGGAAGATAAGAAAATTGAACAGTAAAGTTAACGATGAAGTTGCAAGAAGATGTAGACCATAACATAAATAATATATATATATATATACATACACACACACACACACACACACACACACACATATATATATATATATATATATATATATATATATATATATATATATATATATATATATATAGAGAGAGAGAGAGAGAGAGAAAGAGTAGGAAACACTCAACCGAAGATAAGAGTAAGATAAAAGAAAATATAGTTAAGATAAAAGAAGAAGCAGGGAAAAGTGAGGGTAAAGTTTAGGCAAGAGATGAAGTTAAGGTAAATGAAGATAACCTTATGCGAAAAGAAGATAAAATGAATAAAACAAAAATAAAATTCAGATAGAAAAAAAAAAGATAAACGGAGATAAAGATAAGGTAGGCGAAGTTAAGATTTAAGATAAACGAATGAAAAAAATAAAAAATAAGAAGATGGGAATAATATAGAAATACAAAATAAAAAAAAGAAGATAATCAAGGACTCAACTTAATAAAAGTAAGATCAGAAGGTAAAGTTAAAACCCACGAATATGAAGATATTAGAAACGAATATAAACGAAAACAAAAGCAAGATAAAAGAAAATCCAATTAAGGAAAAAAATGAAAATGAAAATAAAGCTAAAATAAACGTAAATAAAGATAATAGACAGAAATACAAAATGCATCAAAAATGAACAATAAGCTTAATGATGAGGTTATTGAGGAGGCGAAAGGCGAGGCTTCGATCACCGCCCGAGGCCAAATTGGCTTCATCTTCGGCTTTATCTTCGGCTTCGTCTTGGCTTCACATGCGGCTTCATCTTCGGCTTTATCCTGAATTCGTCCCAACTTTACCCCGGCTTCATTTTGGCTTTATTCCGGATTCGTCCTTGATTTATCCTCAGCTTCACACTTGGCTTCAACTCGGCATTATCCTTGATTCATCCTTGCTTCATCTGCGGCTTCATCCCGGATTCCTCCTTGCTTTAGTCTCGGCTTCATCCCTGCTTCGTCAGGGCTTCATCTTAACTTTATCCTGGATTCAGTCCGGCTTCATCCCTGGGCTTGCTTTATTTTCAGCTTCATCCTGTCTTCGTCCCATTTCCATCCTAGCTTCACCCCGGCTTCATCCTGCATTCATCTCCGGCTCCAGCTTGACTTCCTCCTGACGTCATCCTAGCTTCATCCTTGCTTTATCCTCAGCTTCGTCCTGTCCTCACCCGGCTTCACCCCGGCTTCATCCCCCGCTAATGATCCTTTGATCTGTTGAGCTTCCCGGATGCGACAATTAACACTTGGAAGCTTTAGGAAATGGCCACGAATAGGCCTTTTTTTTCTGGGATTGATTCGTGCTGATTAGTGTTAATGGATTGTTAGCTATTTAATTTTATTTTCTATTTCTTTTTTCTATTTCATTTTCTACGGATTTTTTTTTTATATATAATTTTTCTATTTTATCTTTCCATTTTTATTTTTTTTTTTATTTTATTTTTACGTTTAATTTTCTCTCTAAATTTTCTATTTCATTTTTCTGTTCTATTTTTCCATTTTATTATTTTTTTTCTACTTTATCTTTTTGTTTCATTTTCCTATTTCAGTTTTCTATATCATGTATTTATTTTATTGCTTGATCTATTTGTCTATTTAATTTTGTTATATATATGTGTATTCTTATTTATATTTTTTTGTTTATCTATTTATCTATTAATGTTTACTTATGTTCATAGATTTTTTTTTCATTTTCCCTATATATATATCAATTTTTGTTACCATATATATTTATTATATGTTTTTTTTCTTTATTTCTTTTATCCCGATGCACGGAACACGGAAATATATTTACTTGGGCCTCGCCGTGAGATGAGCGTGCCAGTGCCAGGCTGCGCGTGCGGTGCCATGTCCGCCTGGCTTCCGACGGCGGTCCTTTCGTGCCGAACAGAGACGTGAAATTGCAGAGTTAAAACCCGTCACTCACTCCGCTACGACACGGCAGCAGGTGTCACATTCCTGCATTCCGAGCGCGGCCGGAGTGTCACCCTGCGTGGCGTGTGGCATCGCGCGGGCATTCTGGCACTCTTTCTGCTCCATGGCCACAACGTAGTCAGCCACATACATGCGTATGCACACGCGAACATGGATGGAAACACACACACACACACACACACACACACACACACACACACACACACACACACACACACACACACACACACACATACACACACACACACACACACACATACAGCTGCACATACTGTACATATATATGTGTGTTTGTATGTATGCAATTGCATCTATATGTATGTATGTATATGGCTTTATCTATATCTACATCCGTCCCTCTGTCTCTCTGTCCCTCTCTCTCTCTCTCTCTTCCTCTCTTTCTCTCTCTCTCTCTCTATATATATATACATACATATATGTATATATATATATATATATATATATATATATATATACATATATATATACATATATATATATATATATATATATATATATACATATATATATATACATATATATATATATATATATATATATATATATATATATATATATATATATATATACGTATATATATATATATATATATATATATATATATATATATATATATATATATATATACACATACACACACACACACATATATATATATATTATATATATATATATATATACATATATGTGTGTGTGTGTGTGTGTGTGTGTGTGTGTGTGTATGTAGGTATGTAGGTATGTATATATGCGCATAAATTTAAGTGTCTGCATGTACATGTGAGTCAACTAGCATTCATTGTCCATCAGTAGAAAAAGCAGGTACGAGTGTCTGGTCCGGATTTTCCCTTTCAGCCGAGTCAAAAGCCGAGGGGGAGGGGGAGGGGGAGGGGGAGAGGGCAAGTGACATGCTCCCCCCCCCCCCCCCGCGAAAGGGCTGGCGTGATCGCAGAGTTCATTCACCTGCCGTCTCTTTCAGAAAGGACTTTTCCCGAAGTTATTTTTATTTGGCAGTGACGCCGCGGTTTCCTGTTGGACTTTCACTGATCCGATGTCGGTAACTTTTCGAGAGAAAGGAGATCTGGGTGAAAAACGAGATACTGCGAGGAAATTAGAAACGGCTTCACACTCTGTCTGTTGGATTGGGCGTCTCTCCCTGTTCGCAAATGAGGTCACTAAATTCATCGAAATCTATCTGGTTCTTGTCATTATTTATCCTGAAACTCCCCCCCACCCCACCCACTTAAAATCTGCTATGTGCCTCGACAGTTTAATAACCTGCTATATCCCTTACACATACACAGAAACATGAACGCACATTCATATAACGTGTCTACCTTTTTTTTGTAACCCCATTCCCATCTGTTAAGAGCCAGGGACCACCTGTTAAACACCCTAATAC
>NC_061841.1:22126662-22129162 GCF_019202785.1 Penaeus chinensis
AATAATAATAATCATGACAGTAACAATGATACTAATAATAATAATGAAAAACATTAAAATAACAATAGCAGTAACGATGATACTAATAATGCTAATAATGCTAATAATGATAATGATGGTGATGATGTTGCTAATGATAATAATAAAAATGGTAATAATAACAGTGACATTGATGATGATGATGATGATGATGATGATGATGATGATGATGATGATGATGATGATGGATGATGATGATGATAATAATAATAATAATGATAATAATAATAACAATAATAATAACAATAATAGTGATAATAATAATGACAACAATGATAATGATAAGAGCAAAAACAACAAAAGAAACGGTAGCAGTATGTGGGACAAAGGAAAGAGAAAGACCGAGATCAAAGGAAGGAATAAAGGAACTTGTTTAAGAAAGAAAGAGTTGGAATCACGGTTCGTTTGCTTGGTATTCTGACGTAATAGAATCTTCTTTCTCAAAGATATAAGTCTGGGTTTCATCGCGTGTTTCATCCATGTTTTTTAATAATCCATGTTTGATAGTGCCTAATTACCCTGATGGATTTTTCTTTCTTAAAGGTTTATGGCAAGTTTCGTCCTTCGTTTTATCCATGTTTTGAAATCATCCATGTTTGGGTTTGGATAATTATCCTAATAGTAACTTCTTCCTCAAACAATTATGTTTAGTTTTATCCTAGGTTATATTCAGTTTTTTTTTTTTTATGATTCATGTTTGATTATGGTTAATCATCCTTTCGTGAAAAAAAAAAATATGCTAATGAGCTTTAATAGCCTGACTGACTAATTGTGAAATATATCTCTCGATTGATAAGACTTTATTTATCAATTAACTCTTGTAACTCGGATTTGAATCCTTTATTGTTGGGGATAAGGGGTGTGCGGGTATGAGTCTATGGTCGCGTGTATGTCCAGTGTATCCTCGTGTTATAGTGTGCTTTGGATGCGGTTTAGTATGATGCGCTTTCGATAATTTTGGTACAAAGCGTTTTCACTTTCTAGATAATTTTAGTACGGTGCATTTTGAATTATTTTCCTGTTGCATTTTTAAGAATACATCTATTACAATGCGTTCTGAGTTTCAGTTACGATGCTAAATTTCATTAAGATAAGGTAATAAAGTCATAGTAAGCAACATTAATAAAATATCGAGGATCTTCCTGTAATATTCAACACTAATGCTTACATCACTACTCGCTTCTAAAAAAAAAAAAAAAAAAAAAAAAAAAAAAAAAAATATATATATATATATTTAAGCATATATATTTAAGCATATATATATATATATATATATATATATATATATATATATATATATATATATATAGCATACATATATATATATATATATATATATATATATGTACATTTGTTTAAAATTCCATAAAAGAGATTTTCTCTGTGTTTATTGGTTACCGATTAAGTATCGAATATATATATCGACTGATAAAGCCGTAATTACCTATTAATTCGTGTAATCATATATCTGTTTGTACATTTATATAGAAATCTGAATTGAAACAAATCTTTTAAAAGATTCGCCTTAAAAAGAATTTTGATCAAAGGTTGTCTCTGTACTTAATATACCTGTCCATTTATATACGTATCTATTGACTCCGTAACCATGTACCTTACCATACCTTTATGTAGAACATTTAAAAAAAGAAAAAAAGAAAAAATAGCCTTCAAATCTCATCTTAAAAGGAATCTTGAACAAAGATTGTCTGTCAAGCGCGTTCCTCCGTCTTCCACACGCGTCTGGCAGAAACCTTCTCAAATGGCAAAGCTCCCGCATCAGTGAGGGAAAAGGTTTGGCAAGGGTTGCATGACTTGCCCGCATTTTTGTATTGGGCATTTCCTGACTGATCGTGAGGCTATTGCTTAAATTCAAGAATGAAGCTCCGAGAATGAAGTTCCGGGAATGAAGCTCCGGTAATGCAGCTCCGGGAATGTAGCTCCGGAATGAAGCTCCGGGAACGAAGCTCCGGGAACGAAGCTCCGGGAACGAAATTCCGGGAATGAAGCTCCGGGAATGTAGCTCAGGAAACGAAGCTCCGAGAACGAAGCTCCGGGAATAAAGCTCAGGAAACGAAGCTCCGGAAATGAAGCTCCGGGAACGAAGCTCCGGGAATGAAGCTCCGAGATTAAGCTCCGGGAATAAAGCTCCGGAAACAAAGCTCCGGAAATGAAGCTCCGGGAACGAAGCTCCGGGAATAAAGCTCAGGAAACGAAGCTCCGGGAATGAAGCTCCGAGATTAAGCTCCGGGAATAAAGCTCCGGAAACAAAGCTCCGGAAATGAAGCTCCGGGAACGAAGCTCCGGGAATAAAGCTCAGGAAACGAAGCTCCGGAAATGAAGCTCCGGGAACGAAGCTCCGGGAATAAAGCTCAGGAAACGAAGCTCCGGGAATGAAGCTCCGAGATTAAGCTCCGGGAATAAAGCTCCGGAAACGAAGCTCCGGAAATGAAGCTCCGGGAAC
>NC_061841.1:22154162-22159162 GCF_019202785.1 Penaeus chinensis
ACCACACAACAGCACAATGATTAAAATAAAAAGAGAAAGAGAGAGAGAAAGAGAGAGAGAGAGAGAGAGAGAGGAGAGAGAGAGAGAGAGAGAGAGAGAGAGAGAGAGAGAGAGAGAGAGAGAGAGAGAGAGGAGAGAGAGAGAGAGAGAGAGAGAGAGAGAGAGCGAGAGAGAGAGAGAGAGAGAGAGAGAGAGAGAGAGAGAGAGAGAGAGACAGAGAGAGAGAGAGAGAGAGAGGGGGGGAAGAAGGAGGGAGAGGGGGGAAGGAGGAAGGAGAGGGAGGAAGGAGGAGGGAGAGGGAGGAAGGAGGAGGGAGAGGGGGGAAGGAGGAGGAGAGAGAGAGAGAGAGAGAGAGAGAGAGAGAGAGAGAGAGAGAGAGAGAGAGAGAGAGAGAGAGAGAGAGAGAGAGAGAGAGGGGGGAAGGAGGAAGGAGAGGGAGGAAGGAGGAGGGAGAGGGAGGAAGGAGAGAGGGAGAGGAGAGGAGGGAGAGAGAGAGAGAGAGAGAGAGAGAGAGAGAGAGAGAGAGAGAGAGAGAGAGAAGAGAGAGAGAGAGAGACAGAGAGAGAGAGAGAGAGAGAGAGAGAATATAACAAGCATTTACACGGATGAAACAACAACACTCCCAGTCGTTATCACAACATACCACACGACAGCACGATGATTACAAAAGAAAAGGAGAAAAAAATGAGAGAAAGATAGATACAAAAAAAAATGGAAACACAACAAACACTTTCACTGATAAACAACAACAGCAACACTCACCCTGATTATCACAAAACAACCTTCACGAAAGTATTCGAAATATATAAAAAACATTTCGCTGTAGACGTTAAAATGTTGCTATTTCATCCTCTCGCGAAACTAGCTATTCCTTAACGCTAATGACTAAACGTATAAGACTCGTAAACGTTGATATGATGATGAAAGTCTGATTGGCGTGTTATGTCCTCATCTAAAGGGTGATATGAAGGTATAAACGTTTTGATGGGATAAAGAATAAGGTTTGGGTGGTTTAATGAAGGTTTCGAATATGCTTGAAAGGGAGAGAAATACGTTTATCTTTTTTTTTTTTTCTTTTCTTTTTTTTACGAAGTACTTTATTGAAGAAGATTTGAAACGTTTATGGTTGGAAACATTTATGGGATTAGGAACTAAAGAACGACAACAGCAACAAAACGTATTGGCTGATTATCAAGCAGTCAATTGAATCAGTAATCAAATTAGTCATCATTATTAATCGGATGCCGGTTAGTCGTCAATTATATCAGTCGTTATTAACATTACCGTCATCATCGAAACGTTGTTATCATTTTTATTGTTATCAGTCAATCCTCATTTTCATTTTTTTCTTTCTTTCTTTCTTTCTTTCTTTTTTTTACTATCATTACTGCTGTTCATGAATTATGATGAGTTGGAAAATAAAACAGGATTAAGAGAAGAAGAAGAGGAAGAAGAAGAAAACGAAGACGAAGATGGCAAAGAAGAAGAAGAAGAAAAAAAGAAGATAAAGAAGAGGAAGAAGAACAAGAATAAAAATAATAAGAAGAAAAGGAGAAAAATAAAATGAAAAAGAAAAGAAAAAGGAGAAGAAGAAAAAGAAAAAAAGAAAATGAAAAAAAGATGAAAAGGAGGAGAAGAAGAAGGAGAAGAAGAAAGAAAGAAATTAAATAAAAAATTCCGGTATACAGAAAATACACAAAATGAAATAATATCAATCGAGAAAAAAATAACAGAAAGGAAACAAGTGACATACTGAATAAATGTCCGTTTTCTATGCTGCTTACGTAAACAAAAAAAAAAAAAAAAAAAAAAAAAAAAAAAAAAAAAAAAAAAAAAAAATACTAATAAAAATAAATGCTCTTACTGAGGAATCGAGTAGCATGATTATCATCTGTTTACATAAGAAATGCACATTAAAGATATAAAATAAGTATGAATGGGAATATTTGCTAACATCTCGTGAATATATACATATAAAGGAGAAGTATTTACTGGTATTTAGATTACAATAAAAATGAAAAAGCAGAAAGATAAAAAAAAAAAAAAAAAACCTTTCCTAAGGTAATGAAGAATAATAGATAAATAAAATTATGGTATCCTCATAACAGTATTCGATTTACTTATGATAAGGATAATCATAATTATGATGTTTTTTTTATAATGGCATAATTATAAAAAAATAAGAACAACAACAATAATAGTAAAGGTGAAAGAGAGAGGGGGGAGGGAGAGAGAGAGAGAAAGAGAGAGAGAGAGAGAGGGAGAGAGAGAGAGAGAGAGAGAGAGAGAGAGAGAGAGAGAGAGAGAGAGAGAGGGAGAGAGAGAGAGAGAGAGAGAGAGAGAGAGAGAGAGAGAGAGAGAGAGAGAGAGGGAGGGAGAGAGGGAGAGAGAGAGAGAGAGAGAGAGAGAGAGAGAGAGAGAGAGAGAGAGAGAGAGGAGAGAGAGAGAGAGAGAGAGAGAGAGAGAGAGAGAGAGAGAGAGAGAGAGAGAAAGAGAAAGAGAGAGAGAGAGAGAGAGGGATAGAGAGAGAGAGAGAGAGAGAGAGAGAGAGAGAGAGAGAGAGAGAGAGAGAGAGAGAGAGAGAGAGAGAGAGAGAGAGAGATAGAGAGAATATTGACATTAGTGATGATATCAAACAACAACAATAGCAGCAACAACAATACCAACAACCACAACATCAACAACGAGAACACCACCACCAACAACTACAACGACAGCAACAACAGCCTCAACAACAATAGGAGCAACTACAACGACAGCAACAACAGCCTCAACAACAATAGGAGCAACTACAACAACAACAACACCAGCAACAGCAACTACAACAGCACACAAAGCACAGACACAGGGCGAGACAGGAGAGCTTAAGAGGACGAAAACGAATGAGAGAGCAAGAGAGTCCGTCATTTTCGCGTCAATTAAGATATGATTTTATATTCTAGTGTTTTTTTTTTCTTTTTCTTTTTTGTTTTGCCTTTCCTGTCCTTTTAATCTGATTAATATGGTTAGTAAATGGATTGACAATATAAAGTGTATGGTTAGAATGCGTTAATAATCTAAGGTGGATGATTGATAAATGAAATGATAATCTCAGGTTCATTATTTGAAAAATGAATTAACAATCTAAAGTGGATAATTATCTAAAATGTATAATTAGTGGATAAATGGATAATCGAAAGTAGACAATTGATAAATGAATGAATAATCTAAAGTGTATGATTAATAAATGAATTGATAATCTATAATGTATGATTCTGTGGTCCCCGAACAATATATAAGAATCTCTTCAGAGTCAGTTATTGATAGTTATGAATAGTGTCATGGTGTCAATTAGTATAGGACAAACACTTCAGGGAAATATTCCTGTTTATTGATATGTGAAGGATGATTGTATATAGGTACTGTAGGTGAGATAAAATTCTTTTTAATTCGACGTCATAATTATAATATTGCTCCATTGCCCCAAGTTGGGAACCTCTGATCTAGAGTGGATAATTGATAAACGAAGTGATAGTTTAAAGTGCATAATTAATACATATTTAGATTATCTAATATGGGTGATTAATAAAAGTATTGGCAACATAAGGTGCATAATTGATAACTTAATTAAGAATCTAAAGGGTATAATTATTCTGGAAGTGCTTGCAGTCTCTCCTTGCAAACCTCCCGGCATATCTTAGCAAGAAAGCACGAAGTCAAATTCAAAATTCAGAATCAAATTCAGATTCATAAGCGAAAGCAATTCGAGAATATCTAATCCATTAGGTTATTGTTGTTTGTATAAAGAAAAAAAAATCAATTCCGTTTTCAGATTCAAAATCAAATTCAAATTGAAATTCTATTTCAAGGCATTTGTTCTTTTAGTGACGTATTTTTATTTTCCTTTTTTTTGAGAATCAAATTCAGAGCATTTTCTGATTTATTCGGTTATTCCGTTTGCATTTTTTGGATTTCAAAATCAAATTCAAATTCAGAATCTCATTCCGTTCACCGATTGCAACGGCCATCTTTTATTATTTTTTTTTTTCACACTAAGGAAAAGGGCAATTCAAATTCAATTTCAAAACATTCAAAGACTTACAACAGTCCGCGTTCAAAATCAATTCCCAAACAATTAATCTCAGCGAGGAAAGGGAAAATGCAAATTCAAATTAAAGTCAAAACAGTCATTCAAGGACTTTATTCAATTTGATAAAGGGATTACCTTTTTTTCTTCCGTATTTTAGACAACACTTAAGGCCCGAGAGAAGGAGGAGGAGGAGGAAGCACGTGTCCAACAATACTAAATAATGAAAATTCGTATAGGAAAGCGATTTCACGCAACAGGAATAAGGAGAGAAAGCCTGTTGCTCGGGGAGAGAGGGGGAGGGGGTGGTGGAGGAGGGGGAGGAGGAGGAGGAGGAGGAGGAGGAGGAGGAGGAGGAGGAGGAGGAGGAGGAGGAGGAGGAGGAGGAGGAGGAGATGGGGAGGTAGTGGAGGAGGGAGGTAAAGGAGGAGAAGGAAGGAGGAGGAGGGAGGTAAATGAGGAGAAGGAAGGAGGAGGAGGAGGAGGAGTAGGAGGAGGAGAAGGAGGAGAAGATGAGGAGGTAGTGGAGGAGGTAGGTAAAGGAGGAGGAGGAAGGAGGAGGAGGAGGAGGAGGAGGAGGAGGAGGAGGAGGAGGAGGAGGAGGTGGTGGAGGAGGTGGAGGAGGAGGGTTGAGGGGGAGCAGGAAGAGGAGGAGGTTGTGGTGGCGATGATGGCGGAGAGGAGGAGGGAGGAGCAGCAGAAGGAAGAGGGTTGAGGAGGAAGAGGAAGAGGAGGAGGAGAGAGATAAAAGAGGAAGAGGAGTTAGAGGAAGAAGAGGATTAAGAGAGGGGAGAAGGAGGAAGAGCAGGAGGAGAAGGAGCATTAAGGGGGAAGCAAAGAAGGGGGAGGCGGAAGAGAAGGAAGAGGAGGAGGAGGTAGAATGGTGGAGAGGGCGAGGAAGGTAGAGGAGGAGGAGGAGGAGGGAAAGGAGGAA